>NW_024039449.1:375000-614464 GCF_016077235.1 Cyprinodon tularosa | reverse complement strand
ACTGGAAAAAACAATCTAGAAATAAGTAAAATTTTCCTAAATTAGGCGTATTTACCCTTAATTTGTGTAGCTAAATCAGATAGTTTGACAATGAAATTAGTATTTATACTCTGAAAATAAGATAATTAGATAATATACACTTGAAATAAGACAATGCAATTGTGTTTTCTTACTTTAAGTGTAAAGTGCCTTGTTCCATTGGCAAAATGTGTCTTTTACCCCCTCAATTCAAGACAAAATGCACTTATTTCAAGAAAAAATTACTTATCTAGATTTCGATTTTTTCCAGAGAGGAGCTGTGGCTCGTCCACCATGTGGAACCATCTGTGAAGTTATAATTTTTTTGTAGGTTTTCTTGTAGAAAATTTGTCGGTGCACGGAGCAGCAGGATACTAAAATGACTTGAAAATTATAGCATAAAACGATGTTTTGGCTTTATGGACGTGTCAGGCATAAACCAGGCTTAATGCTGCATTCAGACTAAATGCGTTTTCAGCATCAAAAAGACGTCCGACATCTCATATTGGATGCTTGTTTGAATTGAAGTCAGATGTGTGTAGAGAGCATTTTTGACGGCCTTGATGTGCTTCAAGGAAAGTGTGTGCAGACGCCTCTAACATTATCTGTCAGTCTGTAGTATACAATAGAAGATGCAATGAAGAGAGTGGTTTCACTTTATATGCTGATGAGTAGTTTTGAGTTTTAAAGCAAGAATGTTCTCGTCAAACATTACCCATGCAGTCAGTTAATTAGGATTATGATCCTAGTTTTAAATATTCTGCAGCTATTCCGAGAGGAAGACCCAGGGTCCAAAATTACCATACTCCACTTGCCCATGGCTACTAAATATTTCATTGGGCGAGTGAATGCCAGAGCACCATTCGCCACAAGGAGAGTAAACATTTTAACCACGGTTGTGCTTCAGTCACATCCTTTCTTTTATTTTGGTAAGTCTCCCATCTATTCCTTTGCTCCTCACACGCCAATAGACAGACGCACATAGAGAGAGGACACCCCCGACACCCCATTATTTAACAACAACTCTGTTGCTAGGCAGTAAATGGTTGGGGCAACCATGCCTTCTAAAACACAACATGTCGATGATGGGGAGCAAGGATCTACAGCCACTAGATCGAAGAGGAAGTGGGTTGAAAACTGGTGCTTATAGGGAGACTGTTTCGCAAGAGATTAGTTAAGTTATTTATGGCGATGCTAAGCTAATGAGCTGCTCAGTGTACAGCAAATATGCAAAACAAAACAAACACGATTAATTCACTGGCTGTTAGTCTATGAAACTAGAGAGGATCCGTGAAAACAAACGTAGTAAATGCTACATTCACTGGATGTCCATTGATGAGTTAGAATTCAGTGGCTGCGTCCTCCGAAGGCCAGATTACATCATAGCGTGGCGTCGAGGCCTGTTTGTATTGGAAGACAACTTCTTATACGACCGACAAATGCGTCCTTTTAAAAAGGCAAAAAGAAGAATAGAATAGAATAAAATGATTTTCTATTCTCCACTCTATCCTTCTTTTTACCCATTTTAAAGGAAAAGCCTGCTGTATCCTACGTAGCCTTGGGTATCCCATAATTTATTGTGAGTCCAAGCAAGCCGGCTGCTGGTGCAGAATATTATATGGGTGTCCTGATTCTGTCCTTTGTGGACTGCAGCTGTTTATAGCTGCTGAAAATGAATATAAGAGTTTTTTACTTGGTAAAAATTAAAAGAATATTGAAATCGAACAAATTGTGGTAGAAAGTTTAGATATTTTAGATATTATATATAGGTATTCACCACAACCCAGTAACGATATATGTTAGTGAAGTGATAAGAACATCCTCCAGAAATAGCTAAAAATAACACTTTGTTTATTCGGTCTGATTTTGTCCCACTTTAGTCCATTAATAGACATTGAAAAACATTACAAACCCAATTTTCAATGATCTAATAATTACAGGTTTTAACCTTTCACTTTTCAACCAAATCTAGACGTCATGTGGACGTAAATCATGTCGTCTTTTCAGTCTCTTTTTAACCAATATTTGCTCGATTGGAAGTCACTGTTTTTGCACATGAAAAAATTTATAGTTTCAAGTTGGAGTTAGATGGTGCGCATCAATAGCCTCGTGAGACCATCCTGATCTCGCGAGCTTTTAAGATTTCACTCGCTAATCAGTCTGGAGACTCTCCGTTAAAGAAAATTTGGAGCCGTTCACCAAACGAACGTCCAATCAGCGTTGGCTTTGAGGCGGGTTGAGGTGTGACGCAACGAGAAGCGCGACAGTTCAGTCTAAAGAACATGGCGGCTTCAGCCGATGAAACTAGCGTTAGCGTGGCTATCGAGCAAGTTTTATCGGAGTATTTCTTCACTGAAAGAAGAGCAAAACACCGCTCTGGAGGCTTTTCTCATAGGAAAAGATGTTTTTGCTCTTCTCCCGACTGGTTTCGGCAAGAGTTTGATCTATCAATTGGCTCCTCTTCGTCGTCGCTCTGTTACGTCATATGCTTCGTTGATCTGATTGGTTTATTTGGCACTTCTATCACCAACATAGGCCAATCAGCTAACCAGTATTTTCGCCCCTTCCCAAAATTACTTCAACGGAAGGTTTCCAGTTGGATATGCGGAGCAAATCCATCTGGCGGAGTCAGGTTAGTGTATCAACGCTTTAAATCTAAAAATACTTGAGTGCGATGGTCGAAGAATTTCAAGACATGCTACGCCAACCGGACCTCTCCATGGTCCTTAAACCGACTGACCCTGACGCCCAAAACTCGTTTATTGTGAACGCGGCAAAAGACCAGCATTTCGCATCATGTTTATTTTCCTGTGTTAGAGGTATTTAACTGAGAATTAAAAGCATTTTCAACTAAACCTTTGAGAAACCTTGAGATTATGCTTATACAATAAAGCATGACATTTAGTTTTTTTCAGTGCAAACTTTTCAGTGTTTAAAAAAAAGGTTTGCTGTGTGACACCTTTAGTTTTTATCTTATGGAAAAGCTGACCGGAACTCGGTTACTGAGCTGAAAGCTCTAATCCGAGTGAGCAGCTCTGTGTGATGCACAGATTGGTTAGCAGCTCCAGTGAAGCAGCTGGAAGGCAGATACCTTATTCAAGGACACTTTGAAACAGACATCCTCATCTGTTTGCCAAGATGTTTGGTAAATATTGGACTGTCTTTCAATAAATATGAAATACTTATGAACTAACAAAGTATTTGGATTAACTTTTTCCTAAATGCCCAACATCAGACTCTTTGCTTTCTATTCATCATAAACAAAATACTCTGTTGACTTTTTGCCTCCAATTCAACTTGTATTTGTGACTAAATGTTTTTGATAATAGATAAAAGGGATCTAGCATCACTCTACAGCTCCCTTTTGTTTGCCATCCCATCATCCAGAAATGTAAATGCAGGAGGAACTGTCACAAACATGCCCTCTTTGTGCAGACGGCACAGACGCGTCTGTCATTGGATATTTGGCTCATGCTAAGCAGAGGAACAGCTGCCGGCTGCAGGAAACGGAGAACAGGGAAGACTTGAGTTGCATGAGTTGTTTCTGACAGCTCCTCCTGTCGTGTGAGAATCGCTCCCTGTGGGATTTTTTTTAAGCTGCTGCTGAAAACAATTTGTCCGCAACAAATGTAAATTTACTTCTTGTTCATTCGGATCATAAAAGTTTAGAAAATGTTAGAACTGATCCCAGAGAGCTGCTCTGACTTCATTAGGAGATGGAGTTTTTTTCACATTTGTTCATTGTTGGCATTTGGAGTTTATTTCCATTTTGTTACCTTGATCACATTGTTACGGAAAAGGATTAGGGCCACTGGGGAAAAAAAAAAAAAAGTAAACTGATTTTTACATTTTATTTCAGTTTAACATGGGAAAAAAGTCAGAATTCTGACTTTTTTCTCAGAATTATGAGATTAAAGTCAGAATCATGAGATTAAACTCAGAATTCTGAGATTAAAGTCCGAATTCAGAGAAAAAAGTCAGAATTCTGAGAATAAAGTCAGAATTCAGAGAAAAAAGTCAGAATTATGAGATTTAAGTCAGAATTCTGATTTAAATCTCAGCATTCTGAGATTAAAGTCAGAATTCAGAGAAAAAAGCCAGAATTCGGAGATTAAAGTCAGAATTCTGACTTTTTTCCCATACTATATTGAAATAAAATAAAAATAAAAAATCTTTTTTTTTTTTTTTCAGTGGCCCTAATCCCCTTCCGTATTTTGGGTCTTAAATTTTTTAACGCTTGTAGGAATGCTAGTGTTACCTAATTTGGAAAGTTGCATAAAGGCCTCGAGATTTGATCTTCGAGTCAAACACTTTTACATGAATTATTGATATCTCATTGTGAAATGTAAACTGTTGCATAATTTTCAAGTGGAAGGAAATGTGTTAGATTTAAACATTGGTTTAAAGCTGAAGTCATATTTTTTTTATTTTTTTTTTATTAATTCATCAAAATCTCACTCTTGTTGCAAAAACAGCTTTTTAATGACGGAGCTTCTTGCTGGCGAAGTATTTCTCTTTTAAGGTTTGTTTTTGCTCACTGTGAACGCGTACAATTGGTCAACAAACCGAAGCGCACGTTGAACGTCCAGCATAGTTGGAAAAACAAAAGAAAAGTCCAAGATCGAGTGTAAAAATTCACGAGATGTTTGATTTGATGTCTGGGAAAACAGAGTCAACCATCAAACCGAGGTAAACCTCGGGAGGCTCCGATGTCGTTGGGAAGTTGACAGACACGTGAGTTCATGTCCTAGCTAACATTGCTACTGGTGTTAGGAATGCTTTTCAGCCCTTCCCTCACAGCTGTCAGTTTTCCTCGAGGTATTACATCACCATCAGAATGGAGAGAATTTATTTAGTAGCTGCTTTAATGGCCGCCGTCTGGTTTTCTGGTAATTTCATTGTACTGCCAGTAGATGGCACCCAGTGCTGGGTTTCTATTTAGGCTCAAAAAGGACGATTAGAACACTATCAGGGTGGACGCTTTGAGCATAGCCGTTTTTCATCATAATCAACGGGAATTTGGTGTTTTTGGTATAAATATATAATCTCACTACGTATCTCTAAAAATTAGTATTCTTTTTTTTTTTTTACTATTTCAGCTTCAGAGTCTTTGTTGGCCATGGAAATCTAGAAGTCGCCTTCCATTCCAGTTTTCACAGTCCTAAATTCCCATTCATGTTTACGTCTGCCAAATATTAATGATTTAGTAGCCTAGTTCCTGCACTTTTAAGTAATTAGTTACTTTGAAAAAGTATGTTACTTTTTATGATCTTAATTGTTTATGGAGTTTAGATTCACGTAGAATCTAATTGTTATTTTAAGATGTTCAAAATTAATTAATAAAGTTATGAAATGACAAAGTTCTGCACTTTTCTTCACCTTTTTATTTTATGTGGTGGGGAAAATAAGTAAAGACACTATAAATTAATGTATAGTTATTTAGATGAACAAAACGAAAACAAGCTTAAACTTAATATGTGTTAATATTAACATTCTTCAAATGGTTATAAAATATGTACATAAAAAAAAAAAAAGTTTTTATTAGGGGTGTGTAAATTAATAATAAAGTGTTTCTGGTGTGCTGCTGATTAGCGGATATTTCCCCATAAATATTTTTATTATCTAAGATACATTCATTTTTTTTTTTGAATCAGTACGAATGTCGTCTAATGAATTATCATAATATTGATATTTTTAATCGATAAACATGTCACTCAATGAAATATCACTACATTTGATGGAATAATTATTTTCTTACTCCCCTATTTTCAAGCAATATGAATTCTTTCCAAATTAGGTTTTACAGATGAGATTATGTATATATATAATCTAGGGATTAAAAAATTGAAAACATAAAAAAAAAACATTTGAAATTAATCTAAGAAATTTACTCTTAAACTTTCTGTTTAACATGTTTTTCTTTCAAAGATAATAAGAAAACCACTGCATAGGGAGCACATGGCTACGTCGGAGTATTAGGAACAGGAAAGAGATTTTTAAAATTTTATTTTTTATTTTGAGAATAAAGTTGCATTATTCCGAGAATAAATTTGTAATATTATGAGAATTAAGTCATCATAATATGACTTCTTTCTTTCAGAAGGAAAGCTTGAAGCTCCACCCAGCTAGCTGACCAGCTAAGGAATAAAGTAGGCTACTTCTTGTAAGAGTTGTCATAAAATATAACTTTATTCTCGTAATTTTATGACTATTCTCATTGTGACTTCATTCTCAAAATATTACGACTTTATTCTTGTGATTTCACAACTTTATTCTCATAATTTTATGACTTTATTGTCATATTGTTATGACTATTGTCGTTGCGACTTTATTGTTGTAAAATATATATTAGTGATGTCAAACTATTAAAAATTTTAATCGCGATTAATCGCATAATATCAACAGTTAACTCAAGATTAATCGCAAATTAATCGCATATTTTATCTTTTTATTTTATTTGGGCATTTTAAAAAATGCAAATGTGCAATAATGTAAAAAAAACTTGCTTATACAATAAGTTTTTTTAATTATTATTTTTTTAAAGCACTTTTAAAAAACTAGAATAAAAATATCCTGGTTTAAATTCCGGCCAATAATTATTCAAAAATTGTAAAAAAAAAATTACAAATCTACAGAACAGTAAACAGTACTTCAAAGAACTCCATAAAATTACGTTTTTTCTCAAACATAGGAAAAAAATAAAGATGTACTGTTAAAATAAAGTGCACATTCCATTATGAAATTCAGACTTAATTCAAATAAAATGAAGTTACTCACAAAATAATAAATTAATCAAATGAATTTACAATAACTGGGCTTTGCAGTCATCTCAACAACATAACATTTTACATGTAGAACATTTTCAAAATGCTTTAATATTCCTTTGGTCTGAACAGGAATTGCAGCAGCAGTGCAGTCCACATGACTTAATTTATTTCTGCACTAAGCCAGTGAGACGCTCATTTCTTCTGGACAACATAGACATAGGACTCTGGGATAACTTTAAAATGAAACTTATCATTCAGGATACCTTGTCTGCTGGCCATTTTTGCTCATTCAAAGCACGGGTCTGTTATGCTGCGGTCTCTCCTAAAACTTAGCGTTCCTGAAGCTACGGAAAGCGCCGAGGGTAAAACAAACAGTACAGTGAGCGCTGCGGAAAAGTAAAGAACAAAAGCGCATGGTGCGTTTGTTTTGATGCGCGATTAACGTGCGTTAAAAAAAAATGTCGGCGTTACAGTCTAAAGCAGTTAACGCGTTAATAACGCTTTAAAACTGACAGCCCTAATATATATATATTTTTTTTTTATCTCTAGCGCGGCCCTAATACTCCTTCTCAGATGGCTAACAGTTATTCTGTCATTTGTTCCTTCCAGCTGAACTGTTGATAAAAATGTGTTGTTCATTTTGCTCTGAGCATTTTAATAGTCAGGAATATTATTTCTAAGCCGATCCTGCATTAAGCATCCAACACTTTTCTCCTTTTAACCTGGAACCTAAAGAGTCACTTTATTAATTACAGACTTCCCTCTGATCTTCACCGTATATTTGAATTCTCATTTATCTTCCTTGTTCTTTTCTGAAGATTTACAAAGATCCTAAATTATCTCTTGATCTCTGTGATATTTTTGTTTTAATAAATGTTTGTAAAATCTCTTCCTAAGCCAGGGGATATTTGTAAAACGAAGCCATAAAAATGAGCTTAAAAAATCTTTGTATTAGAGCCACCATAACTTTTCCTGTGATTCATATCCACCCGTCATCATGGTGATGATGGATGCTAAATGGGTATTATCACCAACTTGTTTTGACTATAAATGCTAATTTGGTGCAGCAGAACTGAACCTGGGATCTGCTATTATTTCCAGTTTCTATCTGGATTTGTAAAGCTGTTTTTTTTTTTCTGTGAATTCGCTAATTCCTTTGGGGAGGGGGGTAATAATGACAAAATGTCCAAACAGTCACACTTCCCATCTTCCAGAAGTCCTTCCAGCAGCTCTGAGCCACTGTAACCCCTGCCAGAGTATCCGCCCGTTGCCCAGGCAGCCTCCGCTCCGCTGCCGTGGCAGCTGTAACCGTGGTGAGGACATTCGGAGCGCCAGGGCAGACAGGTGTTGCTGGGGTCTTCCAGATCACTCGAGTTGTTTCAGCCTCAACTCGAATGTCGTCACACATGTGGAGAGGCGCTAACAAGCCCCTAGCACTGTGTGGCTGATCTGTTCGTCTGCCGGGCTTCACTAATGGCCTGTGTCATTCTTGTCTCCGATTGGACAAACACGTGTTTGTCCTGCCAACTCGGAGCAGGAGGCCGGAGCCACATGGCTTTCCTTTTTTTATTACAGGTATGATAAACGACTTAAGCTAACCTGCTCCACGGCAGGTAATGGGACACTTCACTATAAAAAAAAAAGAAGTCAAACAAGCTCCTATTACCTTTCATCCAGGCAGAACGCAGAGGACACCTCTGAAATTGGTCTTGGAAAATTGTAATGCATGCTTGTGGAAAGCAGTGGATCAAAAAGCATCAATTTACGAGCGCGAGCATGTGCAGGCCATGAAGGGAAGATAGTTCTGTTACTGAGTCAGTGTGGCGAGGCGCAAAATGTCTATTTCAGGGCTGCTTTAAGTAGGGTGACTCACCAGGCTTTTGGAGCACTTCAGGCTGCATATGTGTTGGTGTTTGTGTTGGGGTGTGTGTTTGTATGCGGTAGCGCTGATTATCTTTCTCTCTCCCTCCCTGTATCTCAGTCAGACACACGTGCTTGCCCGGAGGGGGCAGGTCTGTGACAGGTTAGGCGTTTTGGGTCTTGGCCATCCTTCCCCTCCTTCTCTCTCGCTCTCTCTGTCGTCGCTGCAGCTCCGAGCAGCAGGCTGGCCTTTGCTCGGGTCCATGCAGAAATCCCAATCTGTTTGGTAAATACTGCGATAAGTGAGGCCCACCCATCACCTTAGCTGAAAATAGTCCAGGCTAGACCACACAAGTGTAAAGAGATTACGCTCTACAGACGGAATATGCAAGAAAAAGGAGGCTTTTAGCATCACTTTGCTGTTTTAAAATATAGTAAGGGGTGAAGAAAGCAAGATGTGGCTTATAGAGAAAGATTTGGAGGAAAAAAAAAAGGAGATGGAGGGGGGAAAGCAAATGAGAGATGGAAACCACCTCCTGCAGCTAAGAAAATGTCAGTGGAACCCTGGGGATGCATTGATTAACCTTACTGCTCCTCACCTCCTTCACTGAAGCCAAGAGCCACACTAGTGGTGCATAAACATGATTATAATTGGAAGATCTTAAAATGCTCTGACAATGATCAGAATCTCCTTTCTCTCTCTTATATTCCATCTTTTTTTCCCCTTTTCACTTTGCTTGATTTTTCAGCTCAGCTTAATGTAATCAAGCTTCAGCTTTGTGGACTCCCTCGGTCTCATATTAACTTGATCTGTAGATGTTTTGGAGGGTTTTTTGCATGGCAGTAAATCTACACTTTTCTGAAAATGACAGGCTAATTGATAGTTTTGTCATTAAAGTTGAACTTTGTAACATCTAATCAGCAATGTGGTCTAGCTCTGTAGTTAAATGATCACTTCTTTTTATTTAATCACGGTGTCACCAACACCTCACCAAAGAAATCACTGTTAACTGCTGTTTCAAATCAACTACTGTGTCGTCTGTATAATTTTCACTTCAGGTCACATCTCTGCAGTGCAGGTGCAATAATCCAAGTCATCTGTGTTTTCTTTTCTTAGCTCTTTACTGTGCAGATATTTTTATATCTAAAGGCTGATTTATACTCAAAAACCAGGTCGTCTGTGTGTTTGTCGCAGTTAACGCGGATATTCCCCACACACATTGTAGGCGACCCAGACAGGAGGCCTCTGATTGGTCAAATATTTTAAGGCTAGGCTTAAAACTTTCCTGTTTGATAAAGCTTATAGTTAGAATGGCTCAGGTTATCCTGAGCTATCTCTATAGTTATGCTGCTATAGGCTTAGACTGCTGGAGGACATAAAGACCCATTTTTCATCATTCTGCTTCATTCTATCTCTATTCTCCCACTTAGTTGGTATGTTACCGACTTGTTTTGTTTGTATGACCACCATTGTGGAAAACGACTTGTTAAGATGGACCAGATAGAGGAGCGAGGTGCGCGAGAACGCTGGGACCCTTTTTCCACCTTGATCCCCGCTCTTTTTGGCCCTCATTTCCCTCCATTGTCGCACAAACTTGCTCCACTTCCTCACCGCCTCGGCCGTATCTAGACCCACAGCTAGTCCCTGATTGGCCCTCTGGCGTTGTGACGTGGAATAACATAGCGCAGTAAATGTTTCGGCTTTGGAGTAAAACATAAATCTAGTCTTTTTTTAGTTTTATGTTTCCTTTTGTGTTAACATTATGCTATATAGTGCGTAATCTAAAAAGCAAACTAAAATGCAGATAAACACGGTTTAATCATATTTTGCCTGACTGCTCTGACCATTTCCCATGATGATGTCAGAGAAGCAGTTTAATGAAGAAAATGTAAAGATATTTTAATGATGCTGATTGATAACAGTATTTGGGAAATGTTTCATTATAAAAGTGATCTTACTGGAGGATAGCCAGTATATTATAAAGAACAGTTTAGTCTATGAAGTTTTTATATGGCTTTTTCAGACCTGCGATTTATTTTTATTTTTCTTCCTCGTTGACCTCTGATACTCTTGTCGTCTATCAGATAATCTTTTCCTTTACTGTTTATTTAATTGACTTCCATTCTCTTTTTTCTCCCAGTTTGCTCCCAGTTCTCCAAAGGCGTGTACGCCATCATCGGCCTCTATGACAGGAAGACAGTCAACATGCTGATGTCGTTCTGCGGAGCGCTTCATGTCTGCTTCGTCACGCCGTCCTTCCCCATCGAGACCGCTAACCAGTTTGTGATCCAGCTGAGGCCTGAACTGCAGGACGCTCTGGTGGGAGTCATCGAGCACTATGGATGGACCAAGTTTGTCTACATGTACAGCTCTGACTCAGGTAGGGAATTTAACGACCTTCAGGCTCTCATTGCTAAAGCGGGATTGTTTGTAACACCTGTTCATATTATTCTCTGTAGAGGGTACTGCCACATGTAACCATGGAAATGGAAACCACCTTTTCAGACAGAGAATTTAGAAACTAGCGCCGTTTCTCAGTTCACTAGAACGTGAGTACGGACTCGTGTCCTCGCCAAGTCTGTTCTTGAGAAGAACACAGGAAGTCTGGACTTGGAGAGAACGGGAACATGCAGAATAAATATGGGCCAATTGGAACAGAAGCGTACTGATGACATCACCACCTGCTCGGCTCGTCTGGAGCTGCATTTCACCTCCTGTTATTAATAGTCTCTAGATAATAAAAAATTATGACTTTTTTAATTTAGTGGGGGAATAATAATGAACACAGTCAGATAAACCAAATCAAATGAACACTTTGGCAAATAAAAAATAAAAAAATCGCCATCAGAGCCAGCGGTCCTTCACACGCAGCTATGCAGAGAGAGGGCTGCTATGGACGGGCTGCGGATAGCCCTGGCTGCCATTAGCTTTGGAACTCCGCTGGTGCCGCGGTCCTCTCAACTTACGAAATCTTTTTTTTTATCCCGCATTAAATCGGTTAATGGGCCATATAGTGACTCTTTAAAGCAGGAGTCCCCATCCTGTTTTAAACTGAGAGCTACTTCATTGGTACCGTGTCACGTGAAGGGGCTACCAATACTGACCTTTGAACTACAAGGGTCAGCGCTTACCAAATCACATATTTGCAATGCTTTATTTAATTTAAATATTCTCATTTTTAAATCTGTAGAAGTGTCAGTGTGGTTACAAACGTAGAGCAACAGACTCACTCAAATAACATTTTAGAGGCAGCTCACTGGAAGGTTGTGCTAGTTTTAGAGCAAACTTGAGGGCACCACATGTGGTCCTTGGGGGTTACCTGGTCCCCGTGGGCACCTTGTTGGTGACCCCTGCTTTAAAGTATAATATTCTCGCCTCAAATTATCTTAAAACGTACTTTTATTGAACAACAACAACAGAAAAGAGAACTTTTAACTTTCAACGGAGCGCTCCATGGAAAGCTGCTGCCGCCGCAGTGCATGTTGGGACAGCTGTCAATCTAAAGAGCGGACAAGTCTGCTCTGATGCATGCTGGGTAAAAGAGGGCGGGGCGAGAACAACATCTGGGGATTTGGTGCGTTCTCGGTAATTGGAACAGTGCTGAGGCTGATGACGTGTCACGCATATTGAGAAACGGCCTAGGAGTGTCCTGATCCGATATTGATATTGGATATATTAGCCAAAATAATAATATTGGATTCTAAAGGCCTGTATCTAAATTACCCACTATTGTCATGCTACTAGAACTTTCTGCTTCTCTTTAAAGTTTCTTTAACCTATCAGTCAGTTATTCTCACACCTTTTCCTACTGACTGCTGTTCTCTGTTTTAATAATGACACATTTTTATAAGATCTTATAGTAAAAAAAATCCCTATGTCTTTAACTGCATTTGTCACACACTGAGTTGTGTTTCCATTTTCCTTCTTACATTAAAAAACAAAACATTCAATTAAAACATTTTAATGACGTCCCTGCAAAGTCAGACCAAAATTAAGCCGAGCACCTGCCAGCCTCCCCCTTTATAGGCAAAAAGCTTTACCTTATGCCGTACCATCTGTCCCAGGTGTTGTGAGTTTTAGAGCATGACCGCAGTTGGTTCCTGCAACACAAAATAATGCACACTTTACATCACAGTTTGTCTGCAAACGTGCTTCCAGGTGACACTGAACTGTGGTTCGGACTGTAGGAGATAAATAAGAAGCAAGTGATGTCACAGCTTTCACTGTTCTTAAGAGTTAGTTGTTTTTTTGTTTTTTTCTGCAGCCCCTTTATTATCTACTCCAGAAGTGTCGGATTGCGTGTTTGTCGGTGCATATTTGTGCAGGGTCACCTCTGTGCATCTGAGTGGCTGGATGAAGCGGGTGAAATCCGTATCACTTGTCATCAGTTGCCTGGATACTATGCTGCAGTGGCCGTTCCTGGAGGGTTATTTTAAGCTCTCAAGAAAAAATCCTATTTATTTGTGAGGAATTTGTCATGTTTGTTTACAGGTTTTTTCTCATGACTCAGAGTGTTAACTTTAACTCTAGCAAAAGAAGAAGGTGTCATTTTAATGTCTCTTTTTTCCCCCTGTGTTATTTAGGTTTGAGTTTCTAAAGGTACAATAAAATTAAATAAAAAAGGTTAGACTTTAACTGTATTGTTGTGTATAAGTAAAATAAAATCGCAGTAGCAAAGGTAATATCATAAATAAAAAAATGAAAGGCATGAAAACATTTTTTTAATTTATTAATAATGTAGTTTTCTTCTTTCTTTAGTTTTTGATGCAAATGCATTTAAAATTTATTTGAAATATTTTCTAAAATACTTTCTAGATTCTGAGTGGGATAAACTGGTGATGTAATTGTATTTTTGCAGTGGGTTGTTTTAAAATGTTAATGTTGCAGTCCGTTTTACGGCGGCTCTGGAGACGCCTCTGACTGAACTTTTTGTTCAACAACCTTCTAAAGCGGATGCTCACGGTTTTAATTTATTCTGTGAAGAAATTTTCTTTATAAATTCATTTTAATTGGAATTTCCAGAACAGAGCCGCCCTTTTTTTTTATTGAAGACTAATTATTTTACAGACATAATTGCTCATATAAGATGACTATAGTAATCTTTAATGGTTCCAAGAAAGGTAAACAATCCAATGGACTTTGTTTCCAAGTTTGAAGACGTTTCTCTTCCCATCCAGGAAGAGTTTTTAATTCAAAATGCCTTTAAAACAGCTTTGTGTTTGTTTAGAAAACATGCGAATTCAAACGGATGAACGGGTCCACCCCTTTGGAATGGGGGTCGTTTGGCTTCTTTGTTAGCCTGCAATGCCCCATGGTTTCCTTTACGTCCCTCTCTAAACACTTACAGGTGCTGGTCATAAAATTAGAATATCATGAAAAAGTAGATTGATTTCAGTAATTCCATTTAAAAAGTGAAACTTGTATATTATATTCATACATTACATACAAACTCATATATTTCAGATGTTTATTTTGTTTAATTTTGATGATTACAAATGACAACAAATGAAAATCTCAAATTCATCATATCAGAAAATTAGAATATTACTGAAGACCAATAAAAACAAAGGATTTATAGAAATGTTGGCCAACTGAAAAGTATGAACATGAAAAGTATGAGCATGTACAGCACTCAGTATTTAGTTGGGCCTCCTTTGGCCTGTATTACTGCAGCAATGCGGCGTGGCATGGAGTCGATCAGTCTGTGGCACTGCTCAGGTGTTATGATAGCCCAGGTTGCTCTAATAGTGGCTTTTAGCTCTTCTGAATTGTTGGGTCTGGTGTATTGCATCTTCTTCTTCACAATACCCCATAGATTTTCTATGGGGTTAAGGTCAGGAGAGTTTGCTGGCCAATTAAGAACAGGGATACCATGGTCCTTCAACCAGGTACTGGTAGCTTTGGCACTGTGTGCAGGTGCCAAGTCCTGTTGGAAAATGAAATCTGCATCTCCAAAAAGTTGGTCAGCTGCAGGAAGCATGAAGTGCTCTAAAACTTCCTGGTATGTGGCTGCGTTGACCCTGGACCTCAGAAAACACAATGGACCAACACCAGCAGATGACATGGCACCCCAAACCATCACTGACTGTGGAAACTTTACACTGGACTTCAAGCAACGTGGATGAAGTGCCTCTCTTCTTTTCCTCCAGACTCTGGGACCTTGATTTCCAAAGGAAATGCAAAATTTACTTTCATCAGAGAACATGACTTTGGACCACTCACCAGCAGTCCAGTCCTGTTTCTCTTTAGCCCAGGCAAGACGCTTCTGACGCTGTCTGTGGTTCAAGAGTGGCTTGACACAAGGAATGCGACAGCAGAAACCCATGTCTTTCATACGTCTGTGTGTGGTGGTTCTTGAAGCACTCACTCCAGCTGCAGTCCACTCTTTGTGAATCTCCCCCACATTTTTGAAGGGGTTTTGTTTCACAATCCTCTCCAGGGTGCGGTTATCTCTCTTGCTTGTACACTTTTTTCGACCACATCTTTTCCTTCCCTTCGCCTCTCTATTAATGTGCTTGGACACTGAGCTCTGTGAACAGCCAGGCTCTTTAGCGATGACCTTTTGTGTCTTGCCCTCCTTGTGCAAGGTGTCGATGGTCGTCTTTTGGACAACTGTCAAGTCAGCAGTCTTCCCCATGATTGTGTAGCCTATAGAACTAGACTGAAAGACCATTTAAAGGCTTTTGCAGGTGGTTTGAGTTAATTAGCTGATTAGAGTGTGGCACCAGGGGCCATCAATTTTGAACCTTTTCACAATATTCTAATTTTCTGATATGATGAATTTGAGATTTTCATTTGTTGTAATTGGTAATCATCAAAATTAAACAAAATAAACATCTGAAATATATGAGTTTGTATGTAATGTATGAATATAATATACAAGTTTCACTTTTTAAATGGAATTACTGAAATCAATCCACTTTTTCATGATATTCTAATTTTATGACCAGCACCTGTATTTCAGAGAAGCTAAACAACCCTCATTCCAAAAACAAGGCTAAATGGGAAGAGAAACGTCTTCAAACTTAGAAACAAATCCAGTGGATTGTTTTTTGGAATTACTAAGACCTGGATGACTGAGAATCTTCATAGGCAAAACGTTCTGCATCATGTAATCTCTAAATGAGTTAAGAAGCTTTTTCTCTAATTCCATAAAATGCTCCTAGACCAGAAGCTCCCAACTATTTAATTCTGTGAATCTCAAAAACAACAATGCAACAGATTCCAGACTCGTAAAAATACATATAATTACATCGTTGTATATTTCTTTATACATATAAAGTGCAGTAATTGTAATATTTGTTTTATTACTTTTTATTAATAATGTCCTAATTTTATTCAAAGATCTGACCCACGTACAGAAAGCCAAACAGCGAGACCAGGGGAAGGCTTAACAGGTTTATTGAGAACTGGTAGAGATGGTAGAGACTGAAAAATGAAGGGGAAGTTCTTGTGGTTAGTTCAGGCTCAGTGGGAAATTTGAGCTTTGATTTGCAAAAGGGAATAAAGGCAACAGGACTCACGTTTCCAGAAAATGTGTCTTTCGTTGAATCTAGTCGGTGTGGGTTGTTCCAGTTATTGACTTGCTCGTTGGAGGGTGGACAGGGTTTAACCAGGTTGAGGTGTTTCCTTGAGGAACGGAGGAGCTGACTGCCACTTAGATTTCCTGCGGTACTTGAACGGTTTCTTGTGGAGGTGAATCCCCTGCTCAGTGTGAAGCTCAGATGATCCTTCCAGGGAGAGAAGGTCCATAACATCCAGTTTGCAGGATGACTTCCTGCCGAGAGGCAAAGACAAAAACCCAAAACTGGCAAACACTCTGGCGTCGAGGTAGTGGCAGTCAGCAGCTTAAGAGTCCTCCAGTAATGAGGCGACCATCCACAGGTGTGTAAGAGGGCCAACGAGAACCAGGCGCCACCTGGTGGTGGAGGAAAACAAACAAAAACACAACCCACATAGACTGGATTCCTAACATATAAATGCATACTTTTGAATGTTTTTGTTATTAAATGGTTTTATTTGTTTTGATTATTTTATAGCTAATAAATTAAATTAACATTTTATTATTTAATGGTTTATTTAAGATCAGATTCATGTATGTACTTGTAAAATTTTTTTATACCTGATAACAATAGAAATAGGAGAGAAATGGTGAATGTAGCATTTTCTCCTAAATCACGATGATTTATAACTCATTTGTTTGTACGAACGGTTCTTGCATGATTTAATGAAAAATCTCCAACCTCAAACTTGATGTCTTGCGATCTGCTTTGGGCCTCAGTTCCCACTTTGAGACACAGTTTTCTTCTCAGCCATAATAAACTAATATGAATCCTGGAAAAAAAACATGAATTTTGCATTGATCATTTTTAATTTTAGTATATTTATATGTATTTTTTCTTGTGTGTTTATGATAAAAATACTGAAAAATAAAATTTCAAATTAGTTACGACTTTCAAATTTGACACCATCACTGCTGCCAAAAGGGAACTCCTTGTTCAGGTGGTGGTGATTTTATTCCACATGGAGACAACGAATCACTTGGTGGGGGGCCGAAGATTGGCTGAAGGGGCCCATGGCCTCCTCTCCCCACTCGTAGCTCTGCCCCCGATTCAGAACCTTTATACCTTTCTAATAAAGGATGATCTTTTATTTCCTGGTGGATCATCTAAATAAGTGGTCCTCCTAACTGTCAATCATTCTGGTGATATGTTAACGTAAGGCCTTCCTACGTGCTCGCCCTGTTAGCTATCTTTTTCTGCGCACTTTGAGGCGTATATCTGTGGTGAGCTACGGTTTCAGACAGTCAATAAAGCTCATCTTTCTCACCGCGGTTCTTTGTAAATGGCTGAAGGTCGTAAGAGAAAATGTGTCTACCAAGTGGATGAGAAGAAAAGACAGGCCTCAGAAGAGGCATATATATATATATTTGCTGTCACAGCTACCCGCTGTTGGGTGACTAATAACAAAGATGGCGCCGGCATCGTGCAGTGGAGGAGGATTTGCGTGACCAACGGAGAAAAAAAACAGTGATCATCCGTTTGAACGGTCAGTTAACTGAGTTCACTATAAAGTTCACTATATAGTCCCTGCTCTGAATAGTGATGGAGGGATTTAGGGGTTAGGGCGAACGTTCGGACACAGTAAGCTGGTATGAGCGATGAGAACAGCAACTTTTAAACAGAGCGTGCACGGGGAGAAATGGGATCATGCACGCTCTTGCACGCCTTTAATAGGCATTGCCTCTCTGAGTGGGTACAGGGTCGTGCATGTGTTTTTTTGTTTTTTGTTTTTTTATGGAGAGGGCGAGTCTTTTAAAAAGTTCACTAAAATCCTCCACAATACCTTTAAATCTTGAGTAATTTTTTAGAATGACAACTTTAACTTGTGTAAAAATATGTTGAAGTAGGGTTCTGCTTACAGGAACCCCGGATTCACACTGCAAAAATGATCTAGAAGCAAGTAAAAATGTCTTAAATCAACCGTATTTACCGTTAATCTGAGTAGGTAAATGAGCTGATTTGCCAATGGAATTAGTATTTAAGATATTTAGATAAAATGCACTTGAAATAAGAAAATGCAATTATGTTTTATTATTTTAAATGTAAATTGTCTTGTTCCATTGGCCCAATGTCTGTTTTACCTCCTCAACCCAAGAACAAATGCAATTATTAAAAAAACCTGCATTTTTTAAAGATAAAAATGCCACCCCCACACACGCACACACATCCCTCACCCGGTTCCTTAACAGACGACTATTTTGTTGTTTGTTGTGTTACAATAACAGCAACAGGTGGAGGAGGGGTGGCGACATTCTCAGCTTCATGCAACTCGTTTAGGTTAGAGTAGTCAGAGTAGACATTCCATCTTTGTTATCGTCCTTTTTACAGTTTTTTTTTTTCTTTTTGCTAACCTCAAGCATACAAAATAAGAAAAGTTTTAGATACCATTTAAAGAAGTAGTTTTTAGGGATGCACGATATAATCGGCCCCCTATCGGTATCGGCCTTAAAAACTAAATATCGGACATCGGCCACCCCACCGATATTTAACCCAATATTTGATCAGCTTCTGAGTTCCTAAAGTCTAAAAAAAAAAAAAATAAATACTAGTTCTTCTTCTTCCTCAAAAACTTCTTTTTTACAGACTTAAAAACTTCTAAAGACGAGGGAAAAATATTGATACATTAAAATATCCCAATATCTTCATATGCTGATATATTGCCATTTAAAAACACCATATCAATCTCTTTTACTAATGAAATATTGCTATATGTCATCGTTATGCTACGAAATCCCCCGATAATTTACGAAATTTTGCCATATTTTTATATGTTGATATATTGACGCGGTATCGATCTATTTTACTAATAAATCTCACAAGAATTTGCAAAATATCACGAGAGTTTGTAACAGAACGATGAAATTTCACGAGATTTTGAAAGTAAAATAGATCGATACCGCGTTTTTAAAAATCAATTTGATATCAGCATATGAAAATATATTTGAGTATATAATTTCTCAAAGTGTCAGAAATGGATAACAAAACTGCTATTTTCAATGACTACTTATTTTTGTCCAGCTTTAACATCGGTATCGATATCGGTTATCGGCTACATGAGTTTTAAAATATCGGCATATCGGATATCGGCCAAAATCCCAATATCGTGCATCCCTAGTAGTTTTGTTTTGTTTTTTTCACCTAAGATTAACTTACGTTGAAAAAGGTTGTAAACATTCAGAACATAGAAATAAACTCTGGGTACCTTTAAAATTTAAGAAAAGTAGAAATGATCAAAGGTTATTTGTTTCTTGTCCTTCGTTTTTCCTTTCATTATTCATCAAACATCTGTTGTTGCTTGATGTTTGATCAGTTCATCGTTTTCTTTTTTTGTTTTCAAAATTCCAACTTAGGAAAAAAACAGCTGATAACCCATTAACCCTATCATGAACAACATTCAGGAAACGGATTCCCAAGCTGGTATTTTCTCTTCCTACAATTGCCAGATGCCCAGGTCTTCATGTAGCGCCTCCGGCTAAAAAGGTGCTTATCATCACAGCCAGATTCCATTATGATATTATTCTCTTCCAGGATGCCTTTGAAGGAGCGTCTTTGCCTCTGCTTCTCCTGAGAGGCCCCCTGTCAGGCTGCCTCTGATTTATATGGATGCATGAGGCACATTTAGAAGGAAGAGATTGTGTTTGATGCAAATACAGCAATTCAAAAAGAAAAGGGCGTGAATAAAGATCGGGTAGAATAAATAAAGAAATAGATATTATTATAATGCTAATCCAGCCTCTTTTACCTCTTTTACCGTCAGGACAGCCTGAAAAAAAAAAAAATCAAACTGAAAATCTAAGGAGAATTAAAGCAAACAGATTTATTTAAAAAATATTATATATATGTATTAGGGATGCACGATATAATCCGCCCCCTATCGGTATCGGCCTTAAAACTGAATATCGGACATCGGCCACCCCACCGATATTTAACCCGATATTTGATCAGCTTCTGAGTTTCTAAAGTCTAAAAAAATAAATACATAAATACTTCTTCTTCCGGAAAAACTTTTTTTACAGACTTAAAAACTTCTAAAGACCAGGGAAAAAATATTGATACATTAAAATATCCCAATATCTTCATATGCTGATAAATTGCCATTTAAAAACACCATATCAATCTCTTTTACTAATGAAATATTGCTATATGTCATCGTTATGCTACGAAATCCCCCGAAAATTCACAAAATGTTGCCATATTTTTATATGTTGATATATTGACGCGGTATCGATCTATTTTACTAACAAAATCTCACAAGAATTTGCAAAATCTCACGAGAGTTTGTAACAGAACGATGAAATTTCACGAGATTTTGAAAGTAAAATAGATCGATACCTCGCTTTTAAAAATCTATTTGATATCAGCATATGGAAATATATTTGAGTTTATTATTTTTCATAGTGTCAGAAATGGATAACAAAACTGCTATTTTCAATGAAAACTTATTTTTGTCCAGCTTTACATAGGTATCGATATCGGTTATCGGCTACACAAGTTTTAAAATATCGGCATATCGGATATCGGCCAAAATCCCAATATCGTGCATCCCTAATATGTATATATGTATTAGGGGTGGAACGGTTCACAAAATCCACGGTTCAGTTCGATTCACGGTTTTGTGGTCACGTTTTCAGTTTGGTTCGGTATATGTTGATTGTTAGCATGACATGTTGGTCGTTTTGCTGTTATCATGAACAAAACGTGTTGCACACACCGGAAAAAATCAAAATCCCTTTTTCTTAAAATAAGTGCATTTTTTCTTGAATTGAGAAGGTAAAAGAGACATTTTGCCAATACAACAAAACAATTTACATTTAAAATAACAAAAAACAACTGCATTGTCTTATTTCAAGTGCATCTTATCTAAATATCTTATTTTAAGAGTAAAATTACTAATTCCATTGGCAAACCATCATATTTACCTACTCAAATTAAGGGTAAATACACATAATTTAAGACATTTTTACTTATTTCTAGATCTTTTTTCCAGTGCAATGCTTGCACAATGTTGCACTTTTATCCACAGCTTTCTTCCCGCCGTCATCGTAGGTCACTCTAAATGCAAAGTGGTCCCATACAGCAGACCTATAAAGTGCTGCTGGCGCGTCTTCCAACTCCTGTTCTTTCCCACTCGCCATACCCACACAATTCTCCACAACAACTGATTTTTTTCTGCTACACCCGGCTACGCTGCTTCGCTTCTTCTTCTTGTTTACTACTGGTGGTTGGCTTTGGTCGCAGTACCGCCACCTTCTGCTCTGGAGTGTAAACGCTTCGCCTATGAGAAAAAGGAGCAGCGCATGAACCGAACACGCAAATCGAACCGAGACAGTCTAACCGAACAGTCGAACATTAAAACATTTTTTTGAGAAGCTTAATCTGGTGAAGGTTTTCAATAATCCAGGTCATAGTCATTCCAATAAAATGTCAGAAATAGCTTTGAGTTCCAGGCTTTATACAGCAGCCCAACAAAGCCTTGTTTTTGTTTAGGAAACATGCAAATTGAAACTGACCAGCGGGTCCCCCCCTTTGGAATGGGCGTCGTTTGGCTTCTTTTGTTTGCCTTCAATGCCCCATACCTGTCTATGTCTCTGAAAGGGGGGTCGTTAGAGGGAATTGTTGTCCTGGCTGAATAGGCAAGGTCTTCTTCTCCCTTTTAAAGGGGTTGTGGTTGCGATGATAGTGGGAAGGAATCAACTCTGTCGCTGCGTTGTAGGTTTTTTAAAGCTGAAATCTGAGTCCGTATGTTTTTTTTTCAATCTATTAGTAAACCTCAGAGATTTCTGTATTTCCCATAATCAGCTCAGGTTAGTGGAGTTATGATGCATCAAACCTTTTCATGGATTTATCCTTAAACAGTTTTAATTATTATTTCAAAGTCAGTGTAATCAGCTGTGTTGCCAAATACTAACTGAAAGAAGAATATTTTAATAAATATTCATTGCCTCTTTGGTATTTGTAGAATGTTCTTGTACTTATTTTTATTTTGGGTAAAAGGTTTGCTGTTTGGATTGTTGCCTCTCGCTTCCTAACCTGTAATTTAGGGCAGAACGTAAATCGCTTGCTAGATTTAGAACATCTTGAGTGCTTTCAAATGGGTTTTTTAAAAAGTACTTGAAGATAATTTATACAACGTTCAACAAGACCTAGAATTCATAAATAGGTTTATGGTTTTTAAGGTAGAATTTTGCTTTGCGATGGACTTGCTACCTTTCACCCATAGACTCCTGAAAACAGGCTGCAGCCCCTCTGACTCTGATATAAGATGAATAAAATAATTAAAACTATTGGAAGAAAACAGAAAATATACAAAAAAGTAAAAAAAAAATAAATGAACTGTCCTTTTAAAACTGTGAACGTTGGATGTTGAAAGCTTTAGACACCTGAAATGAACCCCATTCACTGATAGCTGACCCTCTGATCATTTTCACAACAGTGATTAATTATCTTTTTCTCATGCCTGTCATCAGTTATGCAGCTACTGTTAAAAATGTCATCGCCAAGAGTTTTAATTATTCACTCATTATAAACAGCTGCTTAAAAACTGCAGCGGTTTATCTCTGCGCTGCTTTGCAGAATCGCCTCCTCTGCTCCTAAACCTGATTTCCTCTCAGCATCCTCATATTTTCCTTTGCAGTCTCATTCATTAACGCTTTGCTGTCATATATGGTGTTGGAACAACATTTGTCTTTTTTTTTGTTAATGACCTGGTGTCAAACAGGCAGCAGGAGTTTTCTGCAGAGCAGCTGCTATGCATTTTAATAAGCAAAGCAAAGCCGCCGCATTATGTGCTTTCTGCTAGCTTTTTTCCCCCCTTATATTAATGAGACGTGTATTTCTGCTTTTTTTTTGATAAACCAGGAAATGAACTAGAAACTGAACTTCAACAAACATGTATTAATTTAGCTCCTCAAAATCTTTCTTAAAGCGTTTACAACTAACAACTCAGAAAACATAAAATTTACAACTGTAACATTTCTACCAACATAGAAATAGACATAATTAGAAAGCTTAGATTCTTCAAAATTCAACCTCCAAGTTCTTTTTATGGACACAGTGAGCACCAAAGCACAATTAACACAGATATAGCAGCATCTCAAAATGTAAACATGACAAAAAGCCACAACAACATACTTTTGAAGACGTCTAGAAGCCATTTTATAAATCTAATTTTCAATTTTTTATACTCAATTTGTCCATAAGGGTCCACATATTAAAAGTAATCCAGAATATTCATACTAAAAACATTCCATGATTAGAAAATCGCCACATAATGTCCTTTTTTTTTAAACGTCAGAAAAGTTTAGCCTCGTGAGACCATCCTGATCTCGCGAGCTTTCAAGGTTTCACCCGCAGATCAGTCTGGAGACTCTCCGTTAAAGAAAATTTGGAGCCGTTCACCAAACGAACGTCCAATCAGCGTTGACTTTGAGGCGGGTTGAGGTGTGACGCAACGAGAAGCGCGACAGTTCAGTCTAAAGAACATGGCGGCTTCAGCCGATGAAACTAGCGTTAGCGGGGCTATCGAGCAAGTTTTATGGGAATTACGGAGTATTTCTTCACTGAAAGAAGAGCAAAACACTGCTCTGGAGGCTTTTCTCAGAGGAAAAGATGTTTTTGCTCTTCTCCCAACTGGTTTCGGCAAGAGTTTGATCTATCAATTGGCTCCTCTTTGTCGTCGCTCTGTTAGTACGTCATATGCTTCATTGATCTGATTGGTTTATTTGGCCCGTCTATCACCAACATAGGCCAATCAGCTAACAAGTATTTTCGCCCCTTCCCAAAATTACTTCAACGGAAGGTTTCCTGATGGATATGCGGAGCAAATCCATCTGGCGGAGTCAGGTTAAGAAAAGTTAGCTGGTTGTAGCTAATGTTTAGCAACTTGATGGTGAATATTCTCAGTCATCCAGGTAATAGTCATTCCAAAAAAGTACAACAATCCACTGAACTTTGTTTCCAAGTTTGAAGACATGTTTTTGTTTAGAAAACATGCAAATTGAAACGGACGAACAAGTCCAGCTGTTTGGAATGGAGCTCGTTTGGCTTCTTTTGTCATCCTGCAAAGGTGTTATGGTTGCAATACACTCTATTGCTACATTGTAGTTTTTTGAAAGCGGAAATCTGAGTTCACCCCCTCTGTTTAAGGTTGGTTTTTCTTAACATTGCTTCGTTCACGCCTCTTTCAAACCCTCACACATTTTGGACAAAGAAAATAGGTGGTTTGAGATGGACGTGAAGGAAGCCATCTATGTTAAGAAAGAAAAACCAAGACAAGGCAGACAGGACTGTGAGGATTATGTTCTTTGATTTCTCTTATGCATTTAACACTATTAAGCAGGACAAACTTGACTAGAAACTCATCAACAATCACCAGGATCACAGACTACCTGACAAACGGACCTCATTTCGTTAGCCTGAAGGCTCAGTTGTCTGACCCAGTAGTCAGCAGCACAGGAGCACCACAGGGTACGGTACTCGCTCCATTCCTTTTCACTCTGTTCACCTCCAGTCCCAGACAGAGTCCTGTCATCTGCAGAAATACTGGGATGACTCTGCAGTCATTGGGTGCATCAGAGATGGACCAGTAGCTGAGTAGAGAGAGCTGGTAAACATGGTGTGGAAACAATCATCTGATCCTTAACAAGTTGACTCCTGTTAACATCCTGGTACAGTAGAAGCTATCCAAAATGTCCCCACTTTCCTTTATGGGCCCTTGGCCGGTCCCCTACAATTCCTTTTTAAACATCAACCTTTGTACTAAAATAAAAATTTTTGTCATGATTTTTGGACATTAAAGGAATAGTACACCCAAAACATGATTAGCCTTCATTTTCTACTCACCCCCATGCTGAACAACGCTCTGGGGTACTTTTTTGATATCTCAAATGCATCTGGAGATCTGGGAGGCTTCTTGCTGTCTGCTGACATTCAAATAATGGAGGTCTATGGCGCCCGAGACAGAAAGGTCCATAAAAGTCCACAAAAAACGTGTCAATATTCCTCCATACTGCTCGTCCAATGTATTCCAAGTGTCCTGACTGGGTAGCATCCAGAATTTACTCGAAACGAAGTCATTTAGAATGTTTTTAGAGCATAAACAGTAGTGTATAGGATTTCCTGAAAGCGCATTCACGAGTCTACGGAAACCACGGCAGACCAAACCAGATGAAAGTGCGCATTCAGCGTCTGCTCTGCCGATAATGCAAGCGTAGAAGAAGAAATGTGCTGTTTACCTGTGCAAAGAAAGAAACAATGAAAGAAAAATGTCTGAGGACTTCAGTGTTGAGGAAGAGCATGAGTTCTTTGCCGAGCTGAATGCGCACTTTCATCCGGTTTGGTCTGCCGCGGTTTCCGTAGCGTCGTGAACTTGCATGCGCGCGCTTTCAGGAAATCCTATACACTACTGTTTATGCTCTAAAAACATTCTAAATGACTTTGTTTAGAGTAAATTCTGGACGCTACCCACTCAGGACACTTGGAATACATTGGACGAGCAGTATGGAGGAATATTGACACGTTTTTTGTGGACTTTTATGGACCTTTCTGCCTCGGGCGCCATAGACCTCCATTATTTGAATGTCAGCAGACAGCAAGAAGCCTCTTAGATCTCCAGATGCATTTGAGATATCAAAAAAGTACTCCAGAGTGTTGTTCAGCATGGGGGTGAGTAGAAAATGAAGGCTAATCATGTTTTGGGTGTACTATTCCTTTAAGATCTAAAGAGAAGCATCATCTCCTGGTTAGACCCTGTAATTCAGTGAAAGGGTGGAGTCAGAGTAAAAAAAAAGTATTCTAGAGGGGAAGTTGGAGGGGATTTCGCCTGGAGTTGGAGGGAAGTGTGCTGCCTTTCGGCTGGCATTTGACTGGGAAAGGCCATTTTGAATGGCTGCTACTGTAGAAGAAGAGGAGTTGGTGGAGGACTCTAAACATCTTGGTGTTCACCTGGACAACAAACTAGACTGGAGACACAACTGTGAAGCCGTCTCCTAGAAGGGACAGAGCAGATTGTGCTTCCTAAGGAAGCTTAGGTCCTTCTACGTTTGCAGCAACTCTTGTAGGAGTTTGTAGGAACTCCTCTGGAACATCTGGAGATTATTTCACACAGAAAATTTTTTAGTGAAAATATCATGGAGAACAATGAGCATCGTCTTTATCAGGCTGAAATAAACCAACAGACCACTGCAAAAATAATCTAGAAGTAACTAAACGTTTTTTAATTAAGTGTATTTACCCTTAATTTGAGGAGGTAAATAAGATGATCTCCCACACTGGAAAAAAGATCTAGAAATAAGTAAAAATGTATTAAATTAACTGTATTTACCCTTAATTTGAGTAGGTATATTAGATAGTTTGCCAATAGAATGAGTATTTTTCCTCATAAAATAAGATAATTAGATAATATGCACTTGAAATAAGACAATGAAATTATCTATTCTTATTTTAAGTGTAAATTGTCTTGTTCCATTGGCAAAATGTCTCTTTTGCCTCCTCAATCCAAGAAAAATTCCCTAATTTTAAGAAAAAAATACGAATGTAGATTTTGATTTTTTCCAGTGCAATGAGCATTTCTGCTCAAATAATATAATTAGATAATATGCACTGGAAATAAGACAATGCAATGTTTTTTATTCCTATTTTAAATGTAAATTCTCTTGTTCCGTTGGCAAAGTGTCTCCCTTACCTCCTCAATCCAAGAAAAAATGCACTTATTTTCAGAAAAAATAAGTTATTTAGATTTCTATTTTTTTGCAGTGAGTGTCTTTAGTCAGAGGCGTCTCCATATCAGGTACAAGGCAGACCTCTACAGATGATCCTTCCTGCCTATTTACCATTGGGATTAATAAAGTATGAATTGAATTGAAAAAACAGTTGGAAAAACAAAAAGCAAAGTTGCAACTTTTACTTTCTCTTTGGGATCCAAAAATATTTATGTACTGAATTGAAATCATTGTAAATGTAGAACAATAGAAATTAATGTTGGGATAGTAAAATAAAAAAAAACAACCAAATGAAATGCTGGTTTGTATCTCAATGTTCTAATTGCTACAGTTCATTTAGATTACAGCAGCCCGTAGAGTGTGGGTGAAATGACTTTATTTACTCAGAGGAACGGCTGCGAGTGCCAGCTTGAGAGGAATCGGATCGGTCCTCTGCCAGCAGCACAAGTACAACAGTGAGTCAGGCTGTAAATCACAGCTCAAGATCAATGTGTTCCCTAATCTCTTTTTATTTCCTGTCTTACCGTAAGCCCTCAGCTCATTGGCCGCCCTGCCTCTCTGTGATGCTCAGCAGCATATCACAGACAGGGTAATTGAGTATCACCACCTGTAATTGGTGCTTAAAGGAGGCATGTCTGGATGTTAGTGTGTCCGCAGACCGAGATGAAGCCTGGGACGATTATATGTTAGCATGAAAGTGGTGATTACTTAGGCTGGCGGCGCACAAGCTGGAGACGCACACCTGCAAGTGTCAGAGTGCTTAATGGACTGTCCTGCTCGTTGCACTTTATCACCAAAGCTACAGGGGAGATTCTGATGGAGAAGCTTATAAGAAGAAATATGGGTCTGAGCGCAGCTTCTGATTGGTCCACAACATGCCTTGATTTGTTTCCCAGCTCATGTTCACTGGAAAAACAATCTAGAAATAAGTAAAAGTTTCCTAAATTAAGCGTATTTATCCTTAATTTGAGTAGCTAAATCAGATAGTTTGACAATGGAATGAGTATTTATACTCTTAAAATAAGATAATTAGATAATATACACTTGAAATAAGACAATGTAATTATGTTTTCTTATTTTAAGTGGAAGTTGTCTTGTTCCATTGGCAAAATGTCTCTTTTACCTCCTCAATCCAAGACAAAATGCACTTATTTCAAGAAAAAATCTATTTATCATTTTAGGGATGCATGATATAATCAGCCCTCTATCGGTATCGGCCTTAAAACTGAATATCGGACATCGGCCACCCCACCGATATTTAACGCAATATTTGATCAGCTTCTAAGTTTCTAAAGTCTAAAAAAAAGAAAAATAAATACTAGTTCTTCTTCTTCCTCAAAAACTTCTTTTTTACAGACTTAAAAACTTCTAAAGACCAGGGAAAAAATATTGATACATTAAAATATCCCAATATCTTCATATGCTGATATATTGCCATTTAAAAACACCATATCAATCTCTTTTACTAATGAAATATTGCTATATGTCATCGTTATGCTACGAAATCCCCCAAAAATTCACGAAATTTTGTCATATTTTTATATGTTGATATATTGACGCGGTATCGATCTATTTTACTAACAAAATCTCTCAAGAATTTGCAAAATATCGCGAGAGTTTGTAACAGAACGATGAAATTTCACGAGATTTTGAAAGTAAAATAGATCGATACCGCGTTTTTAAAAATCATTGTGATATCAGCATATGAAAATATATTTGAGTTCATTATTTTTCAAAGTGTCAGAAATGGATAACAAAACTGCTATTTTCAATGACTACTTATTTTTGTCGAGCTTTAACATCAGTATCGATATCGGATATCGGCCAAAATCCCAATATCGTGCATGCCTAAAAAATGTCTTAAATTAAGTGTATTCACCATGGGCGTAGGTTTGCATAGGGAACATAGGGACATGTCCCTACCAAAATTTTGGACAGACCTACTTGTCCCTACCAACAATTAGATGTGAATAACATGTTTATAATTTACAATACAGCTGGGTTGCAGCAGTAGATGGGATGGAGAATATTGACAGACGAAAAAATGTTTGTTTATATATATTTTTTGCAATGGTATTGGCATAATTCCTGCTCTAAGTGGATCGCTCTGTGAGCTAAAGACATGTTTTACAGTCTCTATATACCAGATAACGATTAATTGATTATTAAATTTGTTGACATTTCAATAATGGATTATTCCGGTTAATTGTTTTAGCCCAAAATAAAATACATGATATCGGTTAAATAGAGTAACCATACAATACATTAATTTAGTGTCCCTCGAATCTATTATATTAAGATAGGTGTGGGTTTTACCTCTGCACAATTGTATATCATCAAAAGAAAAGACTGGATAAATCCACATATAAGAGACAGTTTAGACTATATTTTGATATAAAGGCACAGATTTACTTTCTGTCTTAGTCGCTGGTAATTTCAGATGCAACCTTTTCAAAGTGGAAAAAAAGTCATAATTCATCATTCATCAGAGCCGATGATGCTTCAAACATTGATAAACAGCATTTAGTGTGTGTAGCGCTTGTAACATTTTTTACAAATGTAGCAAGAAATGCTGCTTTTCTTTTTAAACGAAATACACCCTGATTTTCACGTCAAGCATAAAAACAGAGCATGCATAATTTTTGCATAGGACCAATTACATCCGACTAATAGTGTCCCTACCACAGTTGAAATCAAACCTACGCCCTTGGTATTTACCCTTAATTTGAGTAGGTAAATGAGATAGTTTGCCAATGGAATGAGTAATTTTACACTTAAAATAGGATATTAGATAATTGTCACTTGAAATAAGACAATGCAATTGTGTTTTCTTATTTTAAATATACATTTTCTTGTTTCATTGGCAAAATGTCTCTTTTACCTCCTCAATTCAAGGACAAATGCACTCATTTTAAGAAAAAATGACTTACCTAGATTTCGATTTTTTCCAGCGTTATCCCTAGCACACAATGTGAGCATAATCCAGCTGTAAGTTACGGCGTGCTTCCCCATGAGGTGTGGACGTTTATTCACTGCTTTCTGGAGATCATCCCCAATCAGCCATTTTTCATGCAGAACTTTTGTCCAAACTTGCCTCTAAAGTAAATTTCTTCTTCTGCAGCTGCTTTAAGGTTTGACCTTGTCTTGTCCTCCTCAGGTCTCTCAGTGCTGCAGAAGGTTCTGGACACGGCAGCAGAGAAGAACTGGCTGGTGACCTCGGTCAACGTGGAGAGCATGACGGGGGCGTCTTTCTTGAAAGTGTTCCAGGATTTGGACAAGCGGAAGGAGGGACACATCATCATAGACTGTGAGACTGAGAGACTCACTGGGATTCTCAAAGAGGTAAAATAATTCACATAATCCAGCCGTTTTAAATAAAACACTGAGGTGAAGTCGGATGTGAAGTGAAGAAAATGACAAAAAATGTCAAATTTAAAACTATATTTCCGCAAACTCCTTTTCAGGGTTATTTAAGTTTTCTGTTTCAGACATTTAGAATCTGGAATTGTTGCCCTTTTTTTAATTATAAAACATCATATACAGTTTTCCTGAAAATTGACATACCCTTTCAGGGCAAGTTAGCGTTTTTGATCACCTGCATATCTCTTAAAAATGGAGTCCCCCCCCTCAGTCCAAAATTGCTTGAGTTATAATCAAGATGTGGATCTATAAAGTCTGAGGGTTCACACTGGAAAAAATCCAAATCTAGATGAGTCATTTTTTCTTAAAATAAGTGCATTTGTTCTTGGATTGAGGAGATAAAAGAGACATTTTGCCAATGGAACAAGACAATTTACATTTAAAATAAGAAAATGCAATTGCATTGTCTTATTTCGAGTGCATTTTATCTAAATATCTTATTTTAAGAGTAAAAATACTCATTCCATTGGCAAACTACCTCATTTATCCACTCAAAATGAGGGTAAATACACTTAATTTAAGAAACGTTTAATAATTTCTAGATCGTTTTTCCAGTGCATCTAGAGTTTCAAATGGGCTTTCATGGTGTTTTGCAGTTTTTATTTTGGAAATAAATTTGGCTAAATATTTTCCATTTTTTCTTAGTTTAATCACCTATAAATCAGACATGGTGACATTCCTCAATGCTTTTCTGTCATACAGATATAAACAATTGTATTTCCAATTTATAGTTTGGGAGCTGAACTTGCTTTAATTCACACACTGCAAAAAATTTAAATCTAAGTAAGTAATTTTTTCCTAAAACAAGTGCATTTCTTCTTGAATTGAGCAGGTAAGTAAGACTCTTTGCCAATGGAATAAGACTGTTTCCATTTAAAATAAGAAAAAACAACTATATTCTCTTACTTCAAGTGCATAGTATCTAATTTATCTTATTTTAAGGGTAAAAATGCTCATTCCATTGGCAGATCATCTTATTTTCCTGCTCAAATTTAGGGTAAATACATTTGTTTAAAGGAATACTACACCCAAAACATGATTAGCCTTCATTTTCTACTCACCCCCATGCTGAACAACACTCTGGAGTACTTTTTTGATATCTCAAATGCATCTGGAGATCTGGGAGGCTTCTTGCTGTCTGCTGACATTCAAATAATGGAGGTCTATGGCGCCTGAGGCAGAAAGGTCCATAAAAGTCCACAAAAAACGTGTCAATATTCCTCCATACTGCTCTTCCAATGTATTCCAAGTGTCCTGAGTGGGTAGCGTCCATAATTTACTCGAAACGAAGTCATTTAGAATGTTTTTAGAGCATAAACAGTAGTGTATAGGATTTCCTGAAAGCGCGCACCTGCGCGATCACGACGCTACGGAAGCCGGCAGACCAAACCAGATGAAAGTGCGCATTCAGCTCGGCAAAGAACTCATGCTCTTCCTCAACACTGAAGTCCTCAGACATTTTTCTTTCGTTGTTTCTTTCTTTGCACAGGTAAACAGCACATTTCTTCTTCTACGCTTGCATTATCGGCAGAGCAGACGCTGAATGCGCACTTTCATCTGGTTTGGTCTGCCGGCTTCCGTAGCGTCGTGAACGCGCAGGCGCGCGCTTTTAGGAAATCCTATAAACTACTGTTTATGCTCTAAAAACATTCTAAATGGCTTCGTTTCGAGTAAATTATGGACGCTACCCACTCAGGACACTTGGAATACATTGGACGAGCAGTATGGAGGAATATTGACACATTTTTTTGTGGACTTTTATGGACCTTTCTGCCTCGGGCGCCATAGACCTCCATTATTTGAATGTCAGCAGACAGCAAGAAGCCTCCCAGATCTCCAGATGCATTTGAGATATCAAAAAAGTACTCCAGAGTGTTGTTCAGCATGGGGGGAGTAGAAAATGAAGGCTAATCATGTTTTGGGTGTACTATTCCTTTAAAGACATTTTTACTAATCTTCAGAACGTTTTTGCAGTGCAAATGTAACTTCAGGCATAATTTGCTCCTAAGACCCTCTGGGCTTAAGGGGTTAAAGCTGTTAATAAATGAATAAGCAAATTACTCACAACCACTACATCCAAATGACTCCCCCTTCAGTGATGGCGCTCATAATAAAGTTCATTATCCTTTTCTCAGTTTATTAGTTATATACGCAGTTTTGATGGAGGTGTGCTGAAATCTCTAGTCCTTATTAACTCATTGCCGGTTTAAGGTCTGGTTTAATATCTCAACTTCATTGTCGCTCTTCATCCACAGCTGTTTTCTCTTTAACCTATTCATCCCTTCACTGTATGTGAGCATTGATGCACTGCAAAAAATGTACATCTAAATAAGTCTTTTTTTTTTTACAATAAGTGCATTTTTTTCTTGAATTGAGCAGGTAAGTGAGACACTTTGCCAATGGAAGACAATGTACATTTAAAATAAGAAAAAAAACAACTGCAGTCTCTTATTTCAATTGCATAATATCTAATTATCTTATTTTAAGGGTAAAATGCTTATTCCATTGGCAGAGCATCTTATTTTCCTACTCATATTAAGGCTAAATACACTTATTTTAAGATATGTTTACTCATTTTCAGAAAGTTTTTGCAGTGCGGTCCCTAAAAGTGTCATTAGATCACCTTATAAACAATCTCTGCATCCTGGAATTTACATGAATAAGGAGGGCAGTGATGTGTCCAGTGAAATAATTGAAAATGAAAATGGTATTGATTGCCATTTCAGACATAATATGCCCAACAAACTGCAATATATCACAATTCATCTGTTATCTGTTGTATCTGTATATAGAATAAAGAGCATCTGTGAAAAGCAGCTTTCACATCTCTAATCTGATTTGAAAATTTAATACCTTATTTGGTTTTAAATAATTCAGTAGCGGCGTATTTGGCTCATTCTCCTACTGGAAGATGAAGCATCATCTTTGCCTGTAAAGGGACCAAAAGCCAAAAGCTGTTAGTTAATTAAATAATAAAAAAAAAAACAATAATAAAGTGATATCAGTGTTAATACATGAATGAGTAACTCCCGTTTAATTTAATTTAATGGTCTTTTATGCCCTTACAAATAATTTAATGCCATCAAATACCCATGACTCTCATATATATATATAAGGGGTGGAACGGTTCACAAAATCCACGGTTCGGTTTGGTTCACGGTTTCTGGTCACGGTTTTTGGTTCGGTTCGGTATATGTTGATTGTTACACCGAAATCCCATAAAAATTTATGAAATTAATGAAAAAATACCAAAAAATTAATGAATTGTAATTATTTTTAATGATCAGGGAAACCCTGGATAATTTCCGCATGTTTTACTACTTTGAATTTAATCATCTGGCACAAGCGGAGCAGACGGGAGCCACAGTGGAGGCTGTAGGCTTTGCTTTGAGCAGCCGGTCTGGAGCGCAGCGGGGCGGAGCGCTGACGGAGTATGAGGGATTTCGGGGTTAGCATAAACAAAATGTGTTGCACAATGCTTGCACACTGTTGCCCTTTTATCCACAACTTTCTTCCCGCCGTCATCGTAGGTCACTCTAAATGCAAAGTGGTCCCATACAGCAGACCTATAAAGTGCTGCTGGCGCGTCTTCCAACTCCTGTTCTTTCCCACTCACCATACCCACACAATTCTCCACAACAACTGATTTTTTTCTGCTACACCCGTCTACGCTGCTTCGCTTCTTCTTCTTCTTCTTTACTACTGGTGGTTGGCTTTGGTCGCAGTACCGCCACCTTCTGCTCTGGAGTGTAAACGCTTCGCCAATGAGAAAAAGGAGCAGAGCATGAACCAAACGCGGTTTTCATAAACCGTTCCATCCCTAAAAAAAAATAAAAAAATAAAAAAAAAATAAATAAAAAAAAATATATATATATATATGGCTCCGTTAGTTGCAGCCCTACTATAGATTAATAACAACTAATGTGATATAACGTGACTATGCCCTTCAAGTTTTATGTTGCCAAGAATGTTTTTTTCTTGGATTTCTTTAAAGTTAATTAGCTTATGATTGACGCCTCTTTAGCACTTAGCAGGAAAATAGCTTTGTAGGGTATATTAGTGGGGAACTGTGGTTTTAGAAGGATTCGGATTTTCTCCATACTTAATGCCTGATTTCCCCCCAAAAAATGCACTAAATTCCTTGTGCAAACAGAATAATATCAGTGTGCAATCAGTTGGTGTGTTGCAGGTGATCATTCATGATTAACTGTGTAACTGATAACAGGTGCAGCTAGGCGCTTGCATATCTTTTGAATTAGTATCCCCCATCTGCTACTGGCTATTATAATAAAGATTTTGGGAGAACATGGTGGAATAAATAGAAAAATTGTAGCATTTTTTAATTTTCTTTTGATTATAAAACAGCAGAATACATTTTTATTTAGTTTTCTCTTACCAGTTATCATCATTCCTAATGCATAACTTCATTAACAAGAAAAGCAGGATAAATTAGGGGTTGTAGAGAGAATTCTTGCAAACTACTTCTTCACTTTATCTGATGGTTGTGATTAAGAATAGACATGGAAAACGCAATCAAATACTTCTTAAACCTGAAATCAATATGGCATCACTAGACAGTCCACCGGAAAAACTAGTCTGAGAGATGCAGGTATCTGTGGTTATAAACTGGAATAATCCATCTAAACGCAGGCTAGTTAAGTTTTTCCTCAGGCGATCCAGTATGGCAGGGCTTCTATTTGGGCTTAAATCCAGAAATAACATTTCTTGATGGATATCTGTTTGTACTGTTTCTAATTCTGAAAGTCCACATCTGGTAGAAACAAGCAGAGAAGTTTATTTCCCTTCTGTTTGTATCTGATGCCTCCTTCTCAAACCAATATCCATATTTCCTTTCAATCATCATCTGAATTTTTAGCTAATTTTTTAGAATATCAAAAAAGAAAAAAAAAATGTTAGACTTGTATCAATCCATTGAAGCTAGAAAAGCTTAAAGTTTTCATACGTTTACTATTCCAACGTTCTGAATAATGAGGCTGAAGCTCAACCTGTCATATGTTTCAGCTTTGATAAATCACATTATAGGTGGGAAATAATGATTTTTCTCTATCCTCCTGCAAACATGTACCTTTCGATGAGAACTGATGTCCTGTATGTTCATGAAAGCACATGGCACGGACTGCTTTCACAGGCATAATCCTTGCTGCTAGAGGTGAACAGATCGATCCTAGGATCGATGCTATCGATAACAACGCTGGTATTGATATTGAACAATATTCGTTTAACAAGATGGACACTTTCTATTCTCTCCTGCTGCACTAACTGCAGCAGATTCATTATTTGCCTCTCCCCTCCTCCCTTCCCCACCAGCTCAGCACACAGGCTCATCCTGGCCCACCCACTCGGCTCTCTCTCCAGACGACACACAAACAACCACGCTGCTCATTCCAGAAAAGTTTTAAAAAGTTAAAAGACAACCTACTGGGCTTTTTTTTCTTTTCCAAGTTTGAAGACGAAGCTGCTGCTCCTCAGACTCTGAGAGGGAGAGCGAGACCATCGGAGCAGAAAATACCGTAAATGAAAACATCGGCAAACTACATGGTTTGTTAAAATCTGGTTCAATGCATTGGAAACACAACAAGTTTAAATAAGCAGATGAAAAACCATGAGCAGGAAAATGTAGAGACGGAGAGAGGAGACAAAACGTATACTCATTACCTCGACAGACCCTTGACCCTCAGACAGATGTCACTGACAGGCGTTTCAGACCTCCAGAGAATATCCAGGTAGATAAGAGGGATCACCTTCATATTGTCATGATTTAATTCTAAGGTCTGATCCCAAGATGCAGAAAGCCAAACAGAGAGACGCAGAGTAAAAGTTTAACAGGTTTATTAAGAGTAAAGGTTATACATCCACTGTTGCTCTGAACACTGCTCAACAGGGACTGAAAGGTGAGGGGAAGAGACTGGGGTTAGTTCAGGCTCCGTGGGAAATTTGAACCTTAGAATTGGAGGAAAAGGTTGCAGACTCACTTCTCCAAGGATAGGTGTCCTTTATGGAATCCAGACTGAGAGAGTGTCTTGCTTGGAGATGGGTGGACTGGGTTATTCAGTGCTCTGTATTAGTAAACACTCTGGCGTTGAGGTAGTGGCAGTCAGCAGCTTAAAAACACTCCACGGGTAATGAGACAATGAGCTGCAGGTGTGCACGGAGAACCAATGAGGACGGGGCACCAACTGGTGGGGGAGGAAAGGAAACACAAAAACAGACCACACAAATTGGATTCCTGACACATATTAACTTTCAAAGTAGATATTATAAGTCATATATTACCGGAGTCCCCTAAGAAAGGGTAATTAATACCTTGAAAGAACCCAGTACATTAATCCCATTAAAATGTGTTATCGAAGTGGTCTTATATTAACTAATCCTTTATTTATCCCACAATGTGGAAATGTATAGAATAAAGCAACAGGAGAGTGGACACAATAGAAACATAAGCAGTGGATTAGGAAAGAAACACCATGAACATTTATTAATACTATAGTTATTCAACTTTATTAATAAAATAAAAATCACAGAAACACTGAAAGGTCAACAGGTTGTTAAAAGTTATCGGTATCGTATCAATATCGGCGGAACTGACCCTGTATTTACTTGGTATCTTATCGATTATAAATTCCCCGGTATCACCAACCTCTACCTGCTGCACCTTGGTAGTATATTTATTTTATTTTCACAACAAAAACATAAAAACAGAATAATGTTTCACTAAAAAAGAAAATGCGATGGACAACTGCCGAGAAACCCTCAAGGGGCTAAATGAGTGGCGGTCTCCATAAAAACAAATATATTTCACCATTTCAGACATTATATGATATTCTGTAAAAAAAAAAAAAAATAAATAAATAAATTAGGAGGAGTTTGCGAAAGTTCGACGTCAACAAAATTGAAAAAGTGCCAAAAATCGGCCTTTGACCCAAAATGGCCGACTTCCTGTAGGTTTTAGAGCATACCTACAATGTAACTTTTTTCATGATTTGGTGAGATCTACGTACCTGCCAAATCTCAGCGACTTACGGTTTTCCCCAACTCACATTAGGGGGCGCTGTAGAGCCATTTGGCCACGCCCATTTTGAATTCCATTATCATACGTAAATTTCACTAGGGGGACAATTTACTGCCAAGTTTGTGGAGTTTTTGGGCATTTTAAAGCCTCGAAAAAGCTGTTTCTTTTAAGCAGAGAAAAATAAAAAGAAGAATAAACAACATAAGAAGAATAAAAAAACCAGCATTTCTTTGTATAAAACAATTTAACATATCGTTTAGACCACAAATCCATATGGAAAGTTCAGACAACTTAGTAGCAGCAATTTTACTCTCCGTTTAAATTGTTCTTTAGACCAGCTTTGCTCAGGCTATACAGTTTGCAATAGTTTTTATACATGCAATAAACTCGGATTATTATGCTCTATGTTGGCCAGGGAGCTAGTATTAATTAAAAACCTTCTTTTGCATTGCATTTATTGTGTCCCCTACTTGGATTGTTAAGGCAGTAGTTGTAAAGTGTTCAGCTGTTAAACTGTAAAAAAATCAAAATCTAAGTAAAGTAATTTTTTCTTAAAATTAGTGCATTTGTTCTTGGAAGGAGGAGGTAAAAGAGACATTCTGCCAATGGAACAAGACAATTTACACTTAAAATAAGAAAACACAATTGCATTGTCTTATTTCAAGTGCATTTTATCTAATTATCTTATTTTAAGATTAAAAATACTCATTCTATTGGTAAACTATTTGATTTACCTACTCAAATTAAGGGTAAATACACTTAATTTAAGACATTTTTACTTATTTGTAGATCGTTTTTCCAGTGTAGTTGCCTTGTTAAGGATCTGCCATAATTTCATAATTCTATTTTTTCACTGATGCCGAAGAACTATGTTTATACTGTGATTTTTAACATATTTACAAAGTAGACATTTAAAGCAGCTTTCCCACACAGGATATTAGAGTAAAGTAAAAAAAAAAAACACCTCATTATTTTCACTAAAATGCTTTAAAATTCTTATTTTTATTTTTTTTATCATTAATTACATAAACTCTGAATAAAAACCTAACATTTTAGGATCGTAATGTAGGAAAATGTCGACAGGTGGAAGGTAGGAGTTGGTTTTTATCTGTCTGGGTACATTTTCTTCTGCCGCAACAAGAACAGGAAGTATTCTGATTGCATTTTTAACAGGCATTTTTCTCTGTGATTGGATTGTCACCCCTGACTGCTGAAAGAAAACAGAGCTCAGCATCACTGCTAACTGTCCACCAAACATAGATTGTTCTATCACAGCTTATCAACAATCATTTCACTGGACAGACCTGTCAGCGCTGGCCTTTTCCCAGGTGATGATTAGAGTTGATTTACGTTCAAATTATGAAAGCTTTTTACAAAGACTTATTTATTTTTCTTTCCTTGAGTCCGACAAACAACCAGAAACCGTAAAGATGTTGCATTTTCAGTCCTTATTTGAAGGTACAAAAGTAATGGCATCTGTTGTTTTTTTAGTGTGTCTGTCCTTAATTGTTATAAAAAACAGTCAACCATTGTGTTACTTTCATTGTTCATTGTTTTTTCTACCTTTTATAAAGAAACTTACTTTAGCTTCAGCTTTTCTCCTTTTTAAAGGAAAAATCCGGTCAGCAAGGAATAATCATTGGATCATTATTTATACCTAAAACTAATACATTCACAGTGATTTAATGAAGTTAGCGTTAATCAGTAAAAAAAAAAAATTTCATTGCAATCACTCAGTCTGGGAGCGGCCATTTTTCTCCAAATATAGTAGCCCCTCCCTCCTGCCATCTTCCAGCAGTGACTTCACAGTGCGGTAAGCCTAGCGCCATTCTCCCCGCTTTACAAGCTAAATCAATGGGAACTACTACACATCAGTGGCGGCCGGCCCATAGGGGGCGCTGGGGCACCGCCCTCCCTGATAAGAAGAGAGAAACGTAAAATATATTTTTACAAATTAACTCATAAATATCAGTTTTACTCTCTAGAGTGTATACCTATAAGCAAAACAAATTATATAAACTACATTTCCCTACCTACTGTCATTCATTTGTGGATTTCCACAGACAGACTCCTACCGTCTCTGTCTTGGGGCGCTGATCAGACTGACCCACATTTGCAGAGAATATGTCAAAATTGTACTATTGCTAGGTGAATTTAATGGCCAATCAGCGTCTCAGAACTTTATGGTCTTGGGGCTCTGAAAATACTGCGCTTTAACAGGCTTCTGAACCCAAGCGCAGGTGCAGACAATTAGAGGGAAGATGGCGAATGTAACGAACGAGATGCAGCTTCCACCAAATTCGGTGAGATCCTTATTTATCTACCCGTTTGCCAGAAGAACATCCCTGTTGTAGGATATGAACATTTCATGTCATGGTTATTGTGACTGTGACGAATCCACATCCTCTAACTTTGCGCGCCACACACACATTCCTGTTATACTGTGTTTGTGAGGACCAATACACTCGCGCTGAGCCCAGTAGCTCCATTAACTTAAAACACACAAGCTGTCCTGGTTACCTGCTGGCGTATTGAGGGTGCACACTTAGGCCCCGTCCACACGAAGACGAACCCTGGCCTAAACGCACAAATTTTTCACCAAACCAGCCTCTCATCCACACGAAGCCGGCGTTTCGGGGGTCTGTAAACGATCATTTTTTTATTCACCCTTCAGAGTGGGAAGATTCTGAAACGCCGTATTCGCGTTTCCATCTTTACACCCTAACCGCATTTTTTTTTTACACGCATGCGTCATAGCGTCGCCTCTAAACACGCAAGCGCGACACATCACAACAACAATGGCGCCGTTGCTGCTAATGCTACTCACCCTGCTGTCGGGCTTACAACAGAATCTTCTTCTGGAATATCTCCAGGAAGAACAGAGCAATATCGACTACATAGTTCAGCACCTGAATTTGACTTAACCACGAAAATAGACCCGCAGGGCAACCATGTATAAATATTAGTGCGCATGCCCAACATTTCGCTTATTTTTGCTTTGGCACCACAGCGCCACTTACAGGCCTGGCATACATTTTGCAGCGTTTTCATGCATTCGTGTGGACGCTCACATTTATTTTACGTCTCCGTCTTTACGGCAAACGTTTTGGAAAATATCAGCGTTTCGTGTTCGTTTTGACTTCGTGTGGACGGGGCCTTAATATTTCAGTGGGGTTAGCCGTGTGTGTGTGTGTGGGTGGGGGGTGGGGGGTGGTGCAGGGTGTGGGTGTGTACGTGTTTATGCTACGGGGACTTGTCATCTTCAGTCTGGCTGCGTCTTTGCTGGGTTCAAACCCAGTTTGGTGTAATTGAATAAGTCAATGAATCTGTGTAAAAGAATTAAGTTGTAAAAATTATTTGTTTGTTTTTGTACATCAATTGTTTGTGGACGTAATATATGGACAAAACTGATTTATGAGAAGAAATCAGAAATAAGAGAGCCTGAGGTGAGGGGCTTAAACTATTTAATGAGGGCTGTGGGAAGAAGAGCGGCCATTTCTGTTTTCTGTTTCTTTGTTACATTGCTGCTAACTGGAGGGAGGCTGAGGCCCAGAGTATCTTGTACATGTTTAGTTTCTTTTGCACCCTGTTTGAGTTTTTGAGCACAATAAATCACCAACACCGGTAACCCGACTGAGACTGGATTCTTGGAGGCCAAAGAACCCCGTCACAGTGACCCAAATCATCACTGTTACTGTTATTATATAGTAAATTAAATCATTACTGTCAAATTGTATGTATTGTCCAATTGTTTATTTGAATTCTTATTCCGGATTAGTTGGAGACATACACTAGGCTATATCAGCCCCACCAAAAATATTTTTCACCAGTTGCCACTGGTAGACACATCTGCAATCAACAACAATTATTGAAGATTTCCAGAGGACTTCACCATTGAAATTCACCAGAACTATAGTGAAACTGACAATGCCCACGTGCATGGCAGCTGGATGCTGGAATACATCGGGTAAAAGTGAAAAGAAAAGAGTTATTCCACCTTTCTGATTCCTGATCCTCCACGGACGGGTTGGTCGTTGGATCGCCAACTTGAAGAGAGAGGATTTGCCATCGAACTTCTGGCCAGAGAAAAAACCCGTAATATGTGGCCAACATTTGGAAGAAGAATGTTTTCAAGATGACTTGGATAATAGCGCGTTGTGACAAACACCAGATACATCACTGGGACTTGATCAACAGCCGATACCGCACCGTGACGTCACTAACCAGTAGGTGGCAGTAGTGTTCTTTGACAAACATGGATGCCTCCAGTAAAGCACATTCAAAGGAACATTACTCTTAATAATTTTATATTTAAAGTACTTTCAGAAGTTTCAATTCTAAATATGACCAAACTTTTCCTTTAAATCCTGTATTGGTGATTATAGACAGAGGTTATTAGTAACTTACATTTATCTTTTTTAAAAATTTACTTTTATGAGTAGCTTTACTTTACAATACTTGTTACTTTCACTTCTGCCATAATCTTGTGAAGTATCGCTTCACCTACTTCTATAATTCTGGCTACTTGCTCTATTCCAATATTAGGCCATTATAAGGGGGAAAAAATGAAATAAATATATAAATAAATAGATGTAAATGAAATATTATTATGAAATATTATTATTATCATGGCATGCATGAGCAAGGCAAGGCAGCACATGGCAAGGACAATGACCACGATCCGGCTCAGAGTGAAGCTATCAAACAGCTTATATAGGGAGAGGTTAATCAGCAGAGCTGATAGGAATCAGCTGAGCGCAGAGAACCAGCTCCCAGGAGAGGATCCATGGCGCCCTCTGGTGGGCAAACCTCTGGATCCCAACAGAAATAGAAGCCCACAGGAAGGGATCCACACAGCCCTCTGGAGGGCAAACCCTTGGATCCCAACAATATCAGCCAAACCTCTCCAAGCAACATATCATCTATCAAAAGTTTTCTTTCCTAAAAGGAATCTCAAATCTCATAAATTATCCTGCAGAATTAATCAGTTTTGCCCTGGTTTCACTAAAGGACTGCTAATATTTTTCATGCACAAAATGAAGGAACACCTGAAGATGGTTCATGAAACCATCCGTGGAAATTGTACATTTATTAGGTTTACGTTGAGCTTATAATTCAGATTAAATCTTAATATTTTTCAACATTTATTATAGTCATTACACTGTCACAAATACAGAGCAACAAAATTAAGTGGGCTGCCATTTTGCGGCGCCCGGGGAGCAGTGTGGGGTTAAAGGTATTGCTCAGGGACCCAGAGTGCAGGCTGTCGGGGTTGAACCGGGAACTTACAACCTTCTCAGAGCGCAAGCGCACTGCTCTAACCATTAGGCCAACATTCCCCTAATAAAACTCTGGAATACTGCAGTATGAATGAAGTACTTCAAATTTTAAAAGATTAGATATTATTCACTTCTGTTATACTTTATGAAATGTTCAAATAAAAGCAGGTGTTGCTATAAAATAGGATAATGAAATTAGAAATATAGAAAAAAACGTGACGAGAGATCACCATTTTGCTTGGGGTAGTTAAGTATCAATTATCCACTAAGGTGTTAATAGACTTACATACTTTTTTTAACATATAAACCCAGGAAGGTCCATTGAAAATACTTCAAACTCTTATTACAAATAACAATGTTCACATTTTTCTAATACTTTATCAGTTTTTGAAATTTTGTTCCGAAATATGGAGTTTTCAATTCAATTTATTTCTATAGCGCCAATTCACAACACATGTCATCTCAAGGAACTTTCCAGTTCACCAGATCATCCAGTCAGATTGATTCAAAGTTTTCTATTTAAGGAAAACCAGCTGATTGCATCGACTCATTGACTCAAATACAATCCCTCACACTAAGCATGCTTGTAGCGACAGTGGAGAGGAAAAACTCAATTTTAACAGGAAGAAACCTCCAGCAGAACCAGGCTCAGTGTGAGCGGCCATCTGCTGAGGCCGACTGGGGTTCAAGGAGACAGAAGCAGACATAGAAAAAGAAGCATAGATACAAAAGGCAACTGTCAACCAGCTCCACAGGCGGCCCCGTCCAGGAAACACACAGCCAGGCAGACGTGCTCCGAGCCAGCTCCCATGTCAGAGGATGAAGAGAGCACATCCAGTTAGTCACAGTCAGAGAAACAGGACTGCACTGAAAAAACAGACAGAGCTCAGACATCTTTAGACAAAAGGTGTTGATGGCAGCAGCACAGCTGATATTTCTCTCCAGGATGGAGTCACAGCCAAACAGGAACAAACCAGATGAAGCTACTATGAGAAAAAGCAGAGAGAGCAGAACGTTAGAGATTGAACTAATAGATTCTGCAGAGTGGGAGAATAGAGATAGAAAGACGAAAAGGGGTCTCTTTGTCCTCCTGCAGTCTAAGCCTATAGAAGCACAGATGTAGAACATATCTCAGGATAACCTAAGTATTTTGGATGAGGTATAAGAAAGGCAGAAATTGGGTTATTGGGATAAAGAGAAATGGTTGAGATAAAAGATATGGTAAATACCTTTTGTAATCATCTGTTATCTTTATGCAATGGTCATTAGAGTCAGCTGTTGCACAGAAGGCGAGGGAGGAGATGTGACGCATTTATCAAGACAAATGATGTAGAGAGGACTCCTTGAATAACGCAGCACACAGAAGCTGCCTTCACATTTTTAACTTTCAGGACTTGCTTCACACATGTTTGAGCTGCTGTTCTTTTAGTATTATTCGTTTTGTAAATAAAGCGGTTTTAAAATTAGCTAATAAACAGAGCCACAGTAGCTACATGTTTGGAGTAGAAGAGCAGAAGCTATTTTAACCAGACCTAATTATGGCTAATGTCAGTAAAGAATGATTTCCATTAAATGTTTGTTTCTAAAAATGCTTGGGTCTGTTTTTATTTGTTTGATGGGAGACATTATTATACAATTTCATGGTACGAATACAGTTTTTACAGTTGATCAAATTCAGGACTATAACCGAGGCTAATTTCCATCCTCTGTCAACACGTGATTTTACTTCTTTTTTTTTATGTATATATTATGTTGATGGTTTAACATTTTAAAATTCAACTTTTTGTGTTCAAGGTATGAAATTATAGTTTTAAGATAACATACTGAAGTACAAGCAACTTTTTTTTCCACTAGTGAGATTTAAGAAAGCAGATTTTATGATCAACAGCTTTTTTTCCTCTTGTTTCCATTTTATTGACTTTGTATAACTGATCGCATCTAAGCAGTATTTTTCATTCTGTTGCCGTCAGTCTGGTTTCTGCGAGTTTTCTCATGGTTTTCAACTTTTGGGACTGAGTTTTTAATTTTCATTTATTATTTGTTCTGTTTTGTTGATCTTTTGGTTTATTTTCTATTATATTCAAGCAGTCTTTAGTTACTCTCTGCTGCCCCCTTGTGCTTGGTTCCTTTCCCCTTGTCTTCCTTCTAGTTAGTTCCACTCACACCTGCTCCTTATTCAGCTCATTAGCCCATCCTTTGTTTTGTTCCCCTTATATACTCCACCTCTGCAGTCACTCAGTGTTGGTTCTTTGTTGTCTAGTTGCTGCTAGTTGCTTCCTCGTCCCTGGCCTCCCACGTAAGTTTTTCCTGATGCTTTCTGGTTTTTGGTTCCTAGTATTTTGAATTCTTGGAGGTCTGCCTCAGGTATTCATTAAACCATCAAGAACTCATCTCTGCTTCACTGGTCTCTGCTAGTCATGGGTTAACGAGGCATCATGAAGCGTTTTCAACATATTGCCAAACTGTATTGATGCTGCGTTGGTTCGGTGTAACAGAATACTGACACCTGCTGGATCTTTAAGGGCACTACGGGCAGCTTATTTAACCAACTAAACTGAATTGATTTAATTACCTATTATAATGATATCATTTCAGTTATTGTATGTTATTATTTCATATCTATGTTTAAATTGAAAATATCTTTGCCTGGTGTCTGTAGCTGGAAGCGATCCGAGGTTCCTCTGTAGCTTAGGCGTGTTCCGCTTCTGTTTAAAAGTGATGGAGCTGCTGCCTGACCCAGGGCAGAGGGGAAAATTCAGGCTTCATATTTTTCTTCACTACCTGCAGAACAGCAAGCCTTCTTATTTTTTGATTTTTTTTCACTAGAGCAGCTTTAAATAAGCCGTGTTAAGCCGGGCGTACACAGCATAATTTTTTTTTTGCCCTTTTCGGGCCAATTCGCCAGTCGTGTGAGACTTTCGGGCCGACTTTCAGCCTAATGATGCGTGGTGTAGTATACAGGAGTTAACGAGGGGCGATCAGCTTCTCACGACCACGACCTGATCAGGAATCATAAGGTTGGTAGAAAATCAAACATGTTGGAAATTCAGTCGGACATCGTAACCCAGAAGCATGGCGGGGGTGCAATGAGTAAAATAGAGTTCTTTCTGTAACATTGACAGACCGTAGTAGCCATGTTTGCTCAGCCATGTCTTTGTCCAAATATTCGTCGCCTTTTTTCTTTTTAGGGCTTTCAGAACAAAATTGCCCAAATCACCAAGGCAGCGTGTTTCACTCTAGTGAGCTTCATATTCCTCTTCTACTTGTTTGGCTTCCAGATAGACGAGTCCGAGTAGCGCCATCTCACCGCGGAGCTGAGTCCCACCTGGTTTTTAGACGTACAGTGTGAGCGGGTAGATCGCATCAGAGCGTCGGGTCGCACAGTGTGAGAACAAACATCGTGAGCTGAGAACTTTTCAACCTTTATGGGGCAAGTTATAAAAAAACAAAATCTATATCCAGTCTTTCAGCAAAGATCCTGCTACATGGCTTACATCTTATTTTGGCATTTGACCAAGATGAGCCTTTGAATGATATATTACCTACTGGAAATTAAGCTGGGGAAACAAATTTAACATGTTAAGAAAAAAAAGGTAAAAAGCTAATTAAAACTTAAAAGTTAATAAGCCTTGTTAACAATAATATTTAGGTTTATAATGTAAGTGCCAGTATCAGCATTAATGCCTCTAAGGTTATGTTGTATCAACAAGTGTTTTTCATGATGTTACAAAGGTAAAAAGGCTTGAAACTTTGATTTTCAACGTATTTCACCAAGTGCCCTATAAAGGGTTAAACCCTGCAGTTTTGTCGTAAAGTGAGAGGTGTAGATGCGTGCAACAATTGAAAAAAATCACAGCCTATGCCCGGCTTTAGCTGGAAAACCATGTAGTTGGAAGGGGAGGGACAACTTCCCTAATACTGGAATGGCAATTTGGAAGAAAAATATTAACGTGGAAACATTCTATGAAGCTAACATATCATAGCCTCGTGAGACCATCCTGATCTCGCGAGCTTTCAAGGTTTCACTCGCAGATCAGTCTGGAGACTCTCCGTTGAAGAAAATTTGGAGCCGTTCACCAAACGAACGTCCAATCAGCGTTGGCTTTGAGGCGGGTTGAGGTGTGACGCAACGAGAAGCGCGATAGTTCAGTCTAAAGAACATGGCGGCTTCAGCCGATGAAACTAGCGTTAGCGTGGCTATCGAGCAAGTTTTATCTGAATTACAGAGTATTTCTTCACTGAAAGAAGAGCAAAACACTGCTCTGGAGGCTTTTCTCAGAGGAAAAGATGTTTTTGCTCTTCTCCTGACTGGTTTCGGCAAGAGTAGCCTGGCTTGTGGTTGTGTTTTCGTTATCGCTCTGTTAGTACGTCATATGCTTCGTTGATCTGATTGGTTTATTTGGCCCGTCTATCACCAACATAGGCCAATCAGCTAACCAGTATTTTCGCCCCTTCCCAAAATTACTTCAACGGAAGGTTTCCAGATGGATATGCGGAGCAAATCCATCTGGCGGAGTCAGGGTAAACATATCAAGCCTTTGTGCAAAAATTTTGTCACCATATTGGAGGAGCTTTGTCTGTTAGATTCCAAGAAAGAAAATAGTCAAACACATAAGATTACTTCCATATTATGCTGTCAGCCTTTTAAAGTTGTGCAGCATCTTCAGTCACTGATGACTTTATTGCTCAGATTTATTCATGAAATTCCCTAAACTGAAAAATCAGTAAAAAAAATACAATGATGAGGTGTTCAGCACTGTTACACATTTAGTGATTAAATCAACTGTTTTCACATGAAAGTGAGTTGCATTTTCTTCACAAGTCAAAAATCATTTGAATAAATCTTAAAAATGACTCTATTACTGCCTTTTGCTGACTCCCCTTTATTTAACAGACTATAATTTATTTTACCCATTGATATTATTCAGATAATTTTAAAAAAAGGTTGTTATTCTGCTTATAAATGGAAAAATATCCGCAGCCAAATGTCGTTGACCTACTATAGGCTGCCGTACAGAAGCGTTATTTAAGGCCTGGTGTCCAACGTTAAGGTTACTGCATCAGGTTACTGCAGTTTACAGGAGCTGAAGCGTAGAAGTCCATTCAGACGGCCGTCATCAATCACTGGGATGCGATCGCCTCCACATCGCTTTCATCCCTGTACATCCAGACAATGATAAAATGCACTGGACCCCCCCACCTCTGCTTAATTTGTCCCTTTATCTTTCGCAGTACACAGAAGGTGTTGTGTTAATGTCAGAAAAACTATCCTGATTGTCAGTTTTCATGAGAAAAAATGTATTTTGAGGTAACTTAAAGAATATGTTCTGGAATAGAAAATTAAAGTCAAATCTGGCTGGATGTGCTCCCTTATCCTCTGACATGGGAGCTGGCTCGGAGCTCGTCTGCCTGGCTGTGTGTTTCCTGGACGGGGCCGCCTGTTAAAACTGCCTTTTGTATCTATGCTTCTTTTTCTTTGTCTGCTTCTGTCTCCTTGAACCCCAGTCGGCCTCAGCAGATGGCCGCTCACACTGAGCCTGGTTCTGCTGGAGGTTTCTTCCTGTTCAAAGGGAGTTTTTCCTCTCCACTGTCGCTACAAGCATGCTTAGTGTGAGGGATTGCTGAAGAGTCAATGAGTCGATGCAATCAGCTGGTTTTCCTTAGATTGAAAACTTTGAATCAATCTGACTGGATGATCTTGTTGAACTGTAAGATGACATGTGTTGTGAATTGGTGCTATAGAAATACAATTCATTTCAGTTTACACTGCAAAAAGTATCTAGAAATAAGTAAAAAAATTCCTAAATTAAGTGTATTCCCCCTTAATTTGAGTAGGTAAATGAGATAGTTTACCAATGGAATGAGTAATTTTACTCTTAAAATAAGATAATTAGATAATATGCACTTGAAATAAGACAATGCAATTGTGTTTTCTTATTTTAAGTGTAAATTGTCTTGTTCCATTTGCAAAATGTTTGTTTTACCTCCTCAATTCAAGAACAAATGTATTTATTTTAAGAAAAAATAACTTATATAGATTTAGATTTTTTGCAGTGTATTAATATAGAGCCAATTCACATCACATTTCATCAAATAAACTGAATTGAATTTAAAACTCCATATTTTGGACCAAAAATGCAAGCATTGTTTTGTGTAATAAGAGTTGAAAATATTTTCGATGGACCTTCCTAGGTTTATTTGGTAGTTAAGTTTGTTAACATCTTAGTGGATAAATGATAATTACCTGAAGCAAAACAGTAATCTCATCAAGTTTTGTCTACATTTCTAATTTCATTCAGGTTTTCCTTCCATTTTATAGAAATACATGCGTTTGCAATCTGACTGTATGATCTGGTTGAATTGTCACTGCAAAATATTTAAATGTAAATATGTCATTTTTTCTTTAAAAAAAAAGTGCATTTGTTCTTGGATTGAGAAGGTAAAACAGACATTTTGCCAATGGAACAAGAAAATGTACACTTAAAATAAGAAAAGACAATTTCATTGTCTTATTTCAAGTGCATGTTATCTAATTATCTCATTTTAAGAGTAAAAATATTCATTCCATTGGCAAACTATCGAATTTACTCACTGTAATTAAGGGTAAATACACTTCAAATAAGACATTTTTCCAGTATTGAGATGACTTGTTGTGAATTGGTGCCATTTAAATAAACTGAATTTAAAACCATTAGAGGGTTTTTGTTTTGTTTTTTGCTAGCACTTTTTCTCACGAAAAGCCAAAAAGTGACCTTTTCTGTATTAAATGAACTCTGAGTGACTCTTCATATTTGCATGAATGATTAAAGGAAACTACAGCCAAAGCCTTTCCGTGTGACAGTCCGCTGTAGCAGAGCTGTGTTCTGTGTTTTGTTACTGGCATGGACTCTGACTCCCCTTTGTGTGTCTTCGGTCTTCCTTGCTTGAGGCCTGGCCACAGGACTTGCCAATGTGCTGGTGTCACCATTAATAACAAATGCCACCTTCTGTCGTGACCTACAGGATCATTAGCACCCCCCAGAGCCCCACCCCCCCTCACAAACACAAAGAGACCAGAATGCAAAACAAAAATGCTTCATATTGTTTATTGAATTCTACATTACTTGAAATTATTGTTTTTTTTAAATGCCCTTCATAAGAAAATACATATATATTAAAACATTTACAAACAAAACACTCTTAATTTTTCAAATGTATTGCAAATATCACTGATGCACTGGAAAAACGATCTAGAAAGAAGTAAAAATGTCATAAATTAAGTGTATTTAGCCTTACTTTGAGTAGGTAAATGAGGTGGTTTGTGAATGTAAAGAGTATTTTTACTTTGACTTTACTTGAAATAAGACAATGCAATTGTGTTTTCTTATTTTAAATGTAAATTGTCTTGCTCCATTGGCAAAATGTCTCTTTTTGCCTCCTCAATCCAAGAGCAAATGTATTTATTTAAAGAAAAAAATGACTTATATTTCCCAGTGTGTAAAGTTAAACAAAATTCGGAGATGTCACTCATGTATTATTCTCAAGGATTTGCTACTAGCTATTGACGCCGGGTCAAGATGTATTTAATACCCACAGAAAGCTACATACTATTCATATTCAGTGCACTGGCTGATAATTACCTTGTTACGGCTTGTTCACAAGCCTTGTAAGCAAAGGCCAGGTGATGCATTTTTAAATATTCATAAGTGTTCCTTAAACTCCGTCCCAATGATGAGAAGGCAGGAGCTCCTTTTATCAGCAGCCTAAAGGCCAAACGCACCATTTGCATCCGACTCTACAGACTCTCATCCCTCTTTATTTTCATTCATACCAGCTGCATGAGATCAAGTATTCACTCTATCTCAAATATTTCTAGCTCAAACAAGCAGCAAATGTAAATCTGGTCTCTGGTTTTCAATGTTTTGTCATTAGTTTGCCAATGGGATGAGATAGTTTGCCAATGGGATGAGTATTTTTCCTCTTAAAATAAGATAATTAGATAATATGTGCTTGAAATAAGACAATGCAATTGTGTTTTCTTATTTTAAATGTAAATTGTCTTGTTCCATTGGCAAAGTGTCTCTTTTACCTCCTCAATCCAAGAACAAATGCACTTATTTTAAGAAAAAATTAATTATCTAGATTTCTATTTTTTTCCAGTGTTCAACAGCATATTGTCTTATCTTAACTCATTCCATTGGCATTCTATTTCATTTACCTTCTCAAATTAAGGGAAAATACACTTAATTTAAGACATTTTTAACTTTTTTCTAGGTTGTTTTTCCAGTGCAAATGGCAAAGCACTTCCCTTCAACTTCCAGCCACTGGAGTGATTCCCTCTGACTCCACTCTTTCACTGAATTACCGAGAGATATTGCTTCTCTTTTTTAGTACAAGGATTGTTGTTTAAAAATGAATTGTAGGGGACCAGTCACACTGCAAAAAATGATCTAGAAATAAGTAAAAATTTCATAAATCCAGTGTATTTACCCTTCATTTTAGTAGGTAAATAAGATGAGCTGCCTATGGAATTAGTATTTTTACTCTTAAAATAAGATAATTAGATAATATGTGCTTGTAAGAAGACAATACAGTTGCTTTTTCTTATTTTAAATATAAAATGTCTTGTTCCATTGTCCAAGTGTCTCAATTCAAGAAAAAATGCATTCATTTATTTGAAGAAAATATGACTTTGTTAGATATAAAACTTTTTGCAGTGCAAGGAAAGTGGCGAAATTTTAAATGGCTACTCTGCACAAACGATCTAGAAATAAGTTTTAAAAAATTTAATTAAGTGTATTTACCCTTAATTTGAATAGGTAAATACGATTATTTGCCAATGGAATGAGTATTTTTACTCTTAAAATAAGATAATTAGATAATATGCACTTGAAATAAGGCAATATAATTGTTTTCTCTTATTTTAAATGTAAATTGTCTTGTTCCATTTGCAACTTGTTCCACTTTAGTCCTCAGTTCAAGAAAAAATGCACTTATTTTAAGGAGAAAATACTTACTTAGACCTAATTTTTTGCAGTGCAAACACTGCAAGAAATCTAAATCTAGATAAGTCATTTTTTCTTAAAATAAGTGCATTTTTTCTTGAACTGAGGACTTAAGTGGAACAAGTTGCAAATGGAACAAGACAATTTACACTTATCTTATTTCAAGTGCATATTATAGATGCATTATAGATATTAAGAGTAAAATTACTCATTCCATTGGCAAACTTTCTCATTTACCTACTCAAATTAAGGGTGAATACACTCAATTAAGGAAATTTTTACTTACTTCTAGATCATTTTTGCAGTGAAGAAAGTGGGGAAATTTTAAACGGCTACTACTGTATTTGCCCCTTAAATATTGTGATCAAAAATATATTGAAAAAAATGGAAAATACTGGATGCAGTTAGGGTATACTGGATGTGCAGTGAAGCCTTTATTTTTCAAAATTACACAGAACTTCAGAAACATTCAGAAACATTCAGGTTCTGTTGGTATTTCCCAGGATAGCTCAGATGAACAGTGCAGACTAGTACTAGCAGCAGACATGTTGGTCTGTCAGGCTGTTTGGTATAAAAACGGATGTTATCTAATGAATTGAATTGAATTGTCAATGTGAGGTCTAAGAGAGAAATAAACAAATGGACAGAGAACCACCTGAATTAATGCGGTTTACAGTCCCCATCTACGCTCCCCAGGTTATATCTGAGAGAAAATGGGTGAAGAAAGAGAAAACCATAGTGTGAATAATAAAGAAAGCATTACTGTATATATAAGGAGAATTTTAAATTTTATCCTGCTTTTAGCTACATTTGTAGGCATCTTAGAAAATCGATCAAATCAAAAAATATAAACTAGTCTACATTTCCTTAGTAGATGTAGACTTAGATTTTATTTAGTCATTTTGTACACACAAGTGTAGACAAAAAGAATTTCAGTTCTTTTCTACAGTTCCAACATTCAGGTGTTTTTTTGTTTTGTTTTTTTATAAACCATTTTATATAACATAATCAGTCTAATGGCAGCGGAGAATAAGCTGTTCTGGAATCTGCTGGCTCCTGCATCGGATGCTGTGAAGTCTCTTCCCAGAGGGCAGCAGGGAGAACAGTCCATGGTGGGGGGGTGGGGGGTCACTGAATGAGGGATTGTATTTGAGTCAATGAGTCGATGCAATCAACCGGTTTTCCTTGGATAGAAAACTGAATCAATTTGACTGTATGATCTGGTGAACTGTAAAGTGCCTTGAGATGAAATGTGTTTTGAATTTGGCACTATATAAATAAAATAAACTGAATTGATGATGTCACAGGCTCGGGACACACATAGTATATGTTATCGGTTATGTTTCTTTATCTATATATAGATCTATGCTTCAAATTTTGTCCTTTAACTTGCATAAATTAAGTTATCAGAATAAATATGCAAGTTGTAATAAAAAAAACAAAAACTGCATTAATGACATGATTTGGCACTTCCAATATAAACAACATTAAGGTAAATAATAATGAGGAAAAAATATTAGGGAATATTCGATGTTCCTCACTGTGTGTATATATTATATTTAAAGAAGTAAAATGGTTAACGATATTTAGCCCTGCCCCCTTTTAAGAATACAAATAATTTGCATCCTGTTTTCAAATACTTGAGTTCTAAATAACGTAGTTTCTTCTCTCTGGTCTCCTTGTTCCTCTGACTGATAGCCTCTTTTTTAAAGCTCAAACCTCCCAATTTTTACAACCGGCATTTGATTTTTCTCACTCTCTGTCTTGCAGATTGTCGAACAAGGAAAGAACGCGAAGAGCTATCACTACATCCTGGCCAACCTGGTAAGAAATTGCCATGACAGAGCAGCTCCTTTATCTCAAAAGAATCCCACACACTTTTTCCATATACTTCATACTTCTATTGAATCTGGATTGCCCATAAATCGAGCTTTTTAAAGTCTTCCTGACTCTCGACGCTTTATCGCCACTTTAATAGACTCGTGCACACAGGATAAATTAGGGTGGAACTATCTGCTTTTACATCTTCTCATTCCATTTTCCACTTCAGCCATCCTTTCTCTGACACAGCAGCAGAAAACCGCCGCAGTAGACTAAAGCACAGGGTGATCTGTGATGGCGGGAGGGAGGAATCTGTGCAGACATACACTATATTGCCAAAAGTATTTGCTCACCTGCCTTGACTCACATATGAGCTTAAGTGACATCCCGTTCCTAATCCATAGGGTTCAATATGACGTCGGTCCACCCTTTGCAGCTAGAACAGCTTCAACTCTTCTGGGAAGGCTGTCCACAAGGTTTAGGAGTGTGTTTATGGGAATTTTTGACCATTCTTCCAGAAGCGCATTTGTGAGGTCGCACACTGATGTTGGACGAGAAGGCCTGGCTCTCAGTCTCCGCTCTAATTCATCCCAAAGGTGTTCTATCGGGTTGAGGTCAGGACTCTGTGCAGGCCAGTCAAGTTCATCCACACCAGACTCTGTCATCCATGTCTTTATGGACCTTGCTTTGTGCACTGGTGCACAGTCATGTTGGAAGAGGAAGGGGCCAGCTCCAAACTGTTCCCACAAAGTTGGGAGCATGGAATTGTCCAAAATGTCTTGGTATGCTGAAGCATTCAGAGTTCCTTTCCTTGGAACTAAGGGGCCAAGCCCAGCTCCTGAAAAACAACCCCACACCATAATCCCCCCTCCAACAAACTTTACACTTGGCACAATGCAGTCAGACAAGTACCGTTCTCCTGGCAACCGCCAAACCCAGACCCGTCCATCAGATTGCCAGATGGAGAAGCGCGATTCGTCACTCCAGAGAACGCGTCTCCACTGCTCTAGAGTCCAGTGGCGGCGTGCTTTACACCACCGCATCCGACGCTTTGCATTGCACTTGGTGATGTATGGCTTGGATGCAGCTGCTCGACCATGGAAACCCATTCCATGAAGCTCTCTGCGCACTGTTCTTGAGCTAATCTGAAGGCCACATGAAGTTTGGAGGTCTGTAGTGATTGACTCTGCAGAAAGTTGGCGACCTCTTCGCACTATGCGCGTCAGCATCCGCTGACCCCGCTCCGTCAGTTTACGTGGCCTACCTCTTCGTGGCTGAGTTGCTGTCGTTCCCAAACACTTCCATTTTCTTATAATACAGCTGACAGTTGACTGTGGAATATTTAGGAGCGAGGAAATTTCACGACTGGATTTGTTGCACAGGTGGCATCCTATCACAGTTCCACGCTGGAATTCACTGAGCTCCTGAGAGCGACCCATTCTTTCACAAATGTTTGTAAAAACAGTCTGCATGCCTAGGTGCTTGAATTTATACACCTGTGGCCATGGAAGTGATTGGAACACCTGATTCCAATAATTTGGATGGGTGAGCAAATACTTTTGGCAATATAGTGTAGCTTGACAGAAAAGGGTCAGGCGGCCCGGCTTTATCTATCAGCTCCCTCTTTTGTTTTCCTGCCATTTTCTCCGTGCAAATAGCATTTAGACATGTACGGTGCAGTAAATGCAGCAAAGTGAAGGCGAAACTGACAGCTGTGGCTGTAACAACATTAATATGCAGCATCTAGCTCTGACAATTTCTCACCGCCCGGGTTTTAGATTGCTTCAATCACTCTTGTTTGGCCAGTTTGCCAGATTTGATTTTAAATGATAAGGCTTGGACAGCAGGAAAGTGGCCGAAGTGGTTAATAATGGGCCCATTAAAGGTCTGCTTTAAAAAAAGGAAAATACTTCAACAAAATACCTTTTTTTTCTGTCCTTTCTCCCAACAGGATAGGAGATTACTTTAACCGTTTTACAGTATATGTAGGAAACAAACCTTCATGTCCAACATTAGCAAAGGCTGGTTTCTATAGTAACCTCTTCAGCTCACTCTTACTTTAATTGATTCATGGAATAAAGAAACGATGCAAATCTTTCTAAGCCCCTCATACGTACCTGACGACTTTCAAAGACGGTGATGACAAAAGGACGCAGACACTCAGTAAACAAGCAGACCTTCTGATTATAAATAGCTTACAGTGGTTCCATGTGTTTGCATCGCTGGCGACAGCTTTAAAATAGATCCATCTTTACTGTTGCATAATAATAAAACAAAGAAAAAGATTTAAAAATTATTTGTTTGGATGAAAATTCCTGGTATCAAAACTTTGAGGACCCACCCCTCCCAACAGCATCCCAGAAAGGGATACATTTTACCCCAATAAGAACCAAAGACACCTGGCTCACTTTAAAATGTAAAAAAAAAAAAATATTGGTTCTGGAAATATAAAATAAGTATATATGAATTTCTCTATGATTCTTTATAATTATTCAGCATAAATTTCTGTCTTTATGCTGATGATATCTCACTAACAGGAAAGGGTCGCTCACACTGAGCCTGGTTCTGCTGGAGGTTTCTTCCTGTTGAAAGGGAGTTTTTCCTCTCCACTGTCGCTACAAGCATGCTTAGTGTGAGGGATTGCCTTCGACTTGATGCAATCAGCTGGTTTTCCTTAGATAGAAAACTTTCAATCAATCTGACTGACGTTGCTGTGAAGTTAATAGCAGCGATGGCAAAAGTACTCACTTTCCGTACTTGAGTAAAAGTACAGATACTTGTGTTAAAAAATACTCTGGTAAAAGTGGAAGTACTGATTAAACTTCTTTACTCAAGTAAAAGTAACAAAGTACAGGCTTGTAAATTTACTTAAAGTATAAAAGTAAAAGTAGAAACCACTTTTTTCATGCCGTTGCCTACATTTTAAATGGATGTCTGCCAATAGGACTAGATCTCCGTTGTGTTCATTTCCAATCATCTCGTCGTCCATGCTACTATGCTAACGCCACCGCCACCAAGCTGCAATGATTTGCCGCCAATGAATACCGCCGAATCTGTCGATTCATCTTGTAGTGGTGCGTCAAATGCAACGTAGATTCCCATCCAATTAGATTGAATTTGGTATTGAAGACGTGAAAAATAACGGTAACTCCATTGAAATGATTCAAAAATGCAAAAATGTAAGGAGTAGGAGTAAAAAGTTGCCATAAAAATAAGTAGTAAAGTAAAAATATCAGAAAAATCTACTTGAGTACAGTAACAAAGTATTTGTACTTCGTTACTTCCCATCTCTGGTTAATAGACATGCGAGTTCATGTCGTAGTCTACTGGTGTTTGCAATGCTTTAGGCGCCCTCTTCCAAGCCATCAGTTTTCCATGAGGCATTACAGCACGGTTGAGACTTATTTCGTAGCAGCATCAACATCTGGGATTTCATTATCATAATCTACTGGGATTTGGTCTTTTTGGATTGTTGTTGTTGTTAGCTGGACTTAATAAGGCCAAGGTGTCCCATTTTGTTGCAGTTAACCCTGTCCTTCCTAAAGCTTTTTCATTGCTTTACCATTGATGTAAATTAGCTTTAGATGAATTCAGCTAAAAAAAAAAAAAACTGTTTATCATATTATATTTGTAAACCAAGAAATCTGAATGCCACATAAATTATTTATTAATTATTTGGACTTTTTTGGAAACCTCCATTTAAAGTGTTGTTGTTTGCCTATCTTAAAGATATATATATATATATATATATACATATACAGGTGCTGGTCATAAAATTAGAATATCATGAAAAAGTAGATTGATTTCTGTAATTCCATTTAAAAAGTGAAACTTGTATATTATATTCATACATTACATACAAACTCATATATTTCAGATGTTTATTTTGTTTAATTTTGATGATTACAAATGACAACAAATGAAAATCTCAAATTCATCATATCAGAAAATTAGAATATTACTGAAGACCAATAAAAACAAAGGATTTATAGAAATGTTGGCCAACTGAAAAGTATGAACATGAAAAGTATGAGCATGTACAGCACTCAGTATTTAGTTGGGCCTCCTTTGGCCTGTATTACTGCAGCAATGCGGCGTGGCATGGAGTCGATCAGTCTGTGGCACTGCTCAGGTGTTATGATAGCCCAGGTTGCTCTAATAGTGGCTTTTAGCTCTTCTGAATTGTTGGGTCTGGTGTATTGCATCTTCTTCTTCACAATACCCCATAGATTTTCTATGGGGTTAAGGTCAGGAGAGTTTGCTGGCCAATTAAGAACAGGGATACCATGGTCCTTCAACCAGGTACTGGTAGCTTTGGCACTGTGTGCAGGTGCCAAGTCCTGTTGGAAAATGAAATCTGCATCTCCAAAAAGTTGGTCAGCTGCAGGAAGCATGAAGTGCTCTAAAACTTCCTGGTATGTGGCTGCGTTGACCCTGGACCTCAGAAAACACAATGGACCAACACCAGCAGATGACATGGCACCCCAAACCATCACTGACTGTGGAAACTTTACACTGGACTTCAAGCAACGTGGATGAAGTGCCTCTCTTCTTTTCCTCCAGACTCTGGGACCTTGATTTCCAAAGGAAATGCAAAATTTACTTTCATCAGAGAACATGACTTTGGACCACTCACCAGCAGTCCAGTCCTGTTTCTCTGTAGCCCAGGCAAGACGCTTCTGACGCTGTCTGTGGTTCAAGAGTGGCTTGACACAAGGAATGCGACAGCAGAAACCCATGTCTTTCATACGTCTGTGTGTGGTGGTTCTTGAAGCACTCACTCCAGCTGCAGTCCACTCTTTGTGAATCTCCCCCACATTTTTGAAGGGGTTTTGTTTCACAATCCTCTCCAGGGTGCGGTTATCTCTCTTGCTTGTACACTTTTTTCGACCACATCTTTTCCTTCCCTTCGCCTCTCTATTAATGTGCTTGGACACTGAGCTCTGTGAACAGCCAGCCTCTTTAGCGATGACCTTTTGTGTCTTGCCCTCCTTGTGCAAGGTGTCGATGGTCGTCTTTTGGACAACTGTCAAGTCAGCAGTCTTCCCCATGATTGTGTAGCCTATAGAACTAGACTGAAAGACCATTTAAAGGCTTTTGCAGGTGGTTTGAGTTAATTAGCTGATTAGAGTGTGGCACCAGGGGCCATCAATTTTGAACCTTTTCACAATATTCTAATTTTCTGATATGATGAATTTGAGATTTTCATTTGTTGTCATTTGTAATCATCAAAATTAAACAAAATAAACATCTGAAATATATGAGTTTGTATGTAATGTATGAATATAATATACAAGTTTCACTTTTTAAATGGAATTACTGAAATCAATCCACTTTTTCATGATATTCTAATTTTATGACCAGCACCTGTATATATATATATATATATATTTTTTTTTTTTTTTTTTTTTTTGTTTAGCCTGTCTGAAAATGAAAGAGGAGAAAATATGAAAAAAGGATATTTTTAGGCAGGCATGGAGCATAAAGAGAACCAAACATCATGAAACAATGTGGGAACAAAGAAGAAAAAGAAATCACCGAACACTTAGACAGATGCTTGGCAAGACGCAATGCGAGGAAGTACCTTTTTTTCCTTTTCATCTGGTAAAACTCTGCTTTTATAAATCACAGAGAATCTCCCACCCGTTCACGTTCCCATTTGTCCGCCTCTTCCTCTCCCTTCAGTGACAGGCCACCTGCTGAGCCGCTGAAGCTGTCTGTATTATTCTATCTTTCTCCTTCTACAGAAAAAATTAAGAAATACCAGTCAGGGTAAAAAAGAAAAAGAAAAACATGAGCAGAGATACTACATTTCCTGCTAATCTCTTCTTTCTCTGTTCTTGGTTGCGTAAAGCTTGAGCTGTATTTTACCCTGAATCCTGTAAGATTTTGATCCTTTCATTTTTAACCGTGACCTATGAGGACTTAGGCTGTCACAGATTACCTCAGGACTACTTCTGCTTGAAATTAGTTTTCTTATTCTCCTTTTTCCACACATTCTGTCCTTCAAACAGACTTCAGAATCAATAAAGTCTGTTTTGTATAACAAATTCTAAGGTATTCGCACTAAACCTTAGATATCGAAATGAACTTAATTGATCTCACTGTGGAGAAATTTACAGGTTACATCAGCTCAAATAGTAAAGGAAGAAAAAGGTGGATGTATATAAATATAGTCTATGCAGTGCATCCACATATGACAGCTTTTTATTTTATTTTTAAATAGTAGGATCATTATACAGGGTTATCATTGCACTATGTTCAGAGTTATTAGCATTTTAACCTATAATTTCAGTCTATTTATTTAATAGTTTCTTTTAAATTGTATTATTGATCTATTGTAAATCGATCAGAGCGTCTTGGAAATACTCTTGTTTATAATTCCAAAAAAGTGAAAAATACAATCCGCTGGACTTTGTTTCCACTTGTTTAAGGATTAAAAACTGTTGGCCTGCAACTGTTTTTCAATTCAAAAGCATGTCTAAGAAATCCCACTTAAATCAAATAAATGTTAGTTTACAAATTTTATAATCCAACGTTGTGAGCGCATCGGAATGAGCTGGAGCCGAGCGAAATTCTCACTCCTGCCTTTGAATTGAAAACCGCTCTGCACTCCACCATATTTGTTTCGCTCCACATGCTCTGCCCCGGGTGCTGCACAATGGCAGCCCGCTGCTCCCCAAATGGATTAATCAAAATGCAGAGAACGAATTACCCCATTGTGGGACAATAAAGGGATTTACATTTACGTGTGTTGCTGTCTGGTGAAGGGTTTCCTTGACATCGACCTGACGGACCTGAGGAAAGGCGGCGCCAACATCACTGGCTTTCAGCTTGTTAACAACTCCGAGCCGAGTGTGAGCCGCATCGTGCAGCAGTGGATGGAGTTTGACAACAAAGACTCCAAAGTGCCCAAAACTGGACTCAAAGTAGGTTTTGCCTTTTTTATTATTATTTTGTTATTATTATTAAAATGTCCCCCCTTTCCTTGATGGGAACTTGGCTGGTCCCCTACAATTCATTTTTAAACATTAATATTTCTACTAAAATATTATTTCTGTCAGGATTTGTGGACATTAAGATCTAAAGAGAAGTATCATCTCCTGGTCAGACCCTTAATTCAGTATAAGGGTGGAGTCAGAGTAACAAAATATGCAAGAGGGGTTCACTGCAGTGGCTGGAAGTTGTAGGGGGTTTTGCTGGGAATTGGAAGGAAGGGACATTTTGAATGGCTGCTACTGCAAGAGAACGCATAGAAGGAGCATGAACTCATGGTTGTGTCAGAACACAAAACATGTTAAAAATGCACCTAGAGGGTAGTTTACTTGAGTGTAAATATAACTGCTCTCTTCAGTAATTATTACACACATGTACTTTTGATAGAATTCTGACTTCATAGCGAAAAAAGGTAACATCACACAAGGATATGACAAGGCAACTTTACTGTTCTTTGCTTAGCCTTCCTATTACCTGATGTATGCAATGCCCTCTCTCTCTCTCTCTTAGCCTAAATGAATTGTAAACATCATCAGGAGGTGAAAAACACTCCTTCTAATTTATTTTGTTTGTTTTTTATGTGTTTTTTCTCTAACTTAACAAAAAAAGAAAACAATACAACAACACAGACCTAGCTAAATCTCAGCTGCCACTCAGAAGCAACATCAGTGCAGCATAGCTGTACAAAAATTAGGTTTTTGATCTGCTGATCATTGTGAAAATCAGCTACTGGCTGATTTTACAGTGCATCTCCAGCCCATTGTTTGGCTATGACTGGTGTTTTGTCAGATGTGTGTACTTCGTCACACCAGCACACCCATAGTCAATACACATGGACGTCAGATTTGCGTTTATCTCTTTAGTTTTGTACAAAAAAAAAGCAATTTAAGGTCAGATTGACATACACTTCAAAATAAAACCAAAAAGTAAGCAATGAAATAGTTTTTTTGTACATGACTAAAGAGATACACGCCCACTGAAGTAGTTTAAAGTGCGTTTTTCGTACAAAATTAAGGGGATAAATTAAAGGGATAAACGTGTGTTGACTGTTGGTATGCTGGTCTGACGGAACACTGGCATAAAAAGATTAGTGAATGTTCTAAATATGTATTCCCAGATTTATCAGAATGTATCTGTATGTATCTTGTATTTGGTCAATAATTTTTTATGTAAGCTCAGCGAGCTAAAATAGCATGACAATAGAAAGGTTTCATGTGTGGAACAAATAGCTCATCCATTTTGCCACCTTGGCTCCTTTTACTTCTGTGTTAATCTTGTTGTTTGTTTGGAATATCTGTCTGCAGTACATGGGCGCACTAACGTACGACGGGGTGAAAGTCATGTCCACAGCCTTCCAGAATCTAAGGAGACAGAGGATAGACATCTCTCGTCGCGGCAACGCCGGAGAGTGTCTCGCCAACCCACCAGCCCCTTGGGGACAGGGCATAGACATCCAGAGAGCCTTGCAGCAGGTCTGCACTCATCCACAGAGACAAAACACTCCACACACAAAAAAATATAAAGCACACGCACACACGGCCATAGATATCCCAACTCTGCATGGACGAATACCGGAATCTTTGACTGGCACTTTGGCTAACAGCTCCTGAGCCGGGGCTAGCTGAACAAATTAGGTCTCATTCTGTCGCGTAAAGTTCACATTAAGTCATAGGAGAAATCCCCGGTATCAAATGTGACATCACGGCTAGTAAACAAAACCCACAGGCAATATTACTCAGCTGTGATCATCATGAGATATGACAAGAACAATTGAGTTTAGAAATGCAATATTTGGCCTTGGGAATAGTAATGGTGGCGTGGCTCTGAGGCTACTCCATTTCTTGGGGTCAGGAGACACTTGGCATGAGAATTACTCTCTCTATATTTATAATAATACATTTACAGCATTAGAATATATGTAGACACAAAAAAGATGGGGTTTTCCCACATAGATGTAAATAAATAGCATGTGCGCATGCGTGCAGCCCAAGGCGCTTTCTGCAGAGGCTGTGCAGAGTCATTCTAGCCATCTGCCTGCGGACAGACTGGAGATTGAAGCTCCTGTTCGCTCAATTAATTCCATCTCCAAGCCTAGACAAACACACAGCATTGTACACATACATGCCCACCGTCTGTCGTTCACCTCCACAGGGACAGCCAGAAAATTCAACAAAAGAGTGCTATACAAACATATGGAAGCTATTGTAACGCATTACAAATGTGTTTTACGACATTGCTTACAAAGCCATCAAGCAGAGACGTTATGAAGTCATGGCTCTTTTAAAAGCATACAGTCAAAATGTCCCCTCTTTCTTTAATGGGCCATCGGCTGGTCCCCTTAGATTCCTTTTTTAAACATCAGTCTTTGTACTAAAATATTCTTTCGGTCAGGATTTGTGGACATTAAGATCTAAAGAGAAGCGTCTTCTGGTTAGACCCTGTTATTAAATGAAAGGGTGGTAAAAAAATATGTTGGGTTCATGGAGAGGATTTTGCTGGGAGTTGCAGGGAAGTTGGCTGCCATTCGGCTACAGTTTGACTGGGACTAGTGTAATAGATACTGATGCAAGCAGTTTATTTAAAACACACCGAAATAAATGTATTTTAAATGTTTTATGACAAAATAATGAGTTAAATTTTGTCCTTTTAAAGGAGGAATCAACCTGTGAAACGAAACTCTGATCGGTTACTTGCCTCTTGGGACAGTACTGTTATTTTTCGTAGGCCGTTTCTGAATGTGTGTGCAGCAGCCAGGGCTAACGTAAATCCCTCTTGCGTTGTGGTGTGGAATAACATAGCGCAGAATTAGGTATAAACCAAAAATATCTGCATCATACCTGCGGAAAGCTAACTGCGACACACTGCTGCGGGGGTATAACCAGCCCTTAGTAAAGAACCCAAAACGACTTCCCATTCCAAAGGGGTGGACCCGTTCTTACGGTTACAATTTGCATGTTTTCTAAGCCAAAACAATTTTTCGGTCCACTCTATAAAGCTTCAAACTCATCGCGAAATCTGACATTTTGAATTGAAAAAGCTTCCTGGATGGGAAGTGAAATGTCCAGTGGATTGTTTTTAACTTTTTTGGAATGCTTGTATCCAGGCTCGGACTGGGAACAATTTTTGGCCTACAAAATACTGGAACATAAATTCGACAAATATAAGAGGAACATCATAGTTTGGTTTAAAGTAAGCATTTTAGTTTTATTATAATTTACCGTAAATTCCGAACTTTAGAGCGCACCTGATTACAAGCCGCACGCTCTAACTTTAGAGAGAAAATCACTTTTGTACTTTCATAAGCCGCACCGGATTTTAAAGGAATAGTACACCCAAAATATGATTAGCCGTCATTTTCTACTCACCCCCATGCTGAACAACACTCTGGAGTACTTTTTTGATATCTCAAATGCATCTGGAGATCTGGGAGGCTTCTTACTGTCTGCTGACATTCAAATAATGGAGGTGTATGGCGCCTGAGGCAGAAAGGTCCATAAAAGTCCACAAAAAACGTGTCAATATTCCTCAATACTGCTCGTCCAATGTATGGACGATGTATGTCTAACCGCGGCAGACCAAACCAGATGAAAGTGCGCATTCAGCGTCTGCTCTGCCGATAATGCAAGCGAAGAAGAAGAAATGTGCTGTTTACCTGTGCAAAGAAAGAAACAACGAAAGAAAAATGTCTGAGGACTTCAGTGTTGAGGAAGAGCATGAGTTCTTTGCCGAGCTGAATGCGCACTTTCATCTGGTTTGGTCTGCCGCGGTTTGCGTAGACTCATGAACGTGCTTTTAGGAAATCCTATACACTACTGTTTATGCTCTAAAAACATTCTAAATGACTTCGTTTCAAGTAAATTCTGGATGCTACCCACTCAGGACACTTGGAATACATTGGACGAGCAGTATGGAGGAATATTGACACGTTTTTTGTGGACTTTTATGGACCTTTCTGCCTCGGGCGCCATAGACCTCCATTATTTGAATGTCAGCAGACAGCAAGAATCCTCCCAGATCTCCAGATGCATTTGAGATATCAAAAAAGTACTCCAGAGTGTTGTTCAGCATGGGGGTGAGTAGAAAATGAAGGCTAATCATGTTTTGGGTGTACCATTCCTTTAAGCCGCAGGTTTCCCACGTTGTATGAGATATTTACAAATAAAAATATTACACGTGAGCATTTTTTTTTTTTACGTTTGATTTAATCCGTATTATGGAGGACCAACTCTGCCATATTTAAAAATAAATACTTAAAAATATAAGTAATTAAAAAATAAAGTTGAAGATTATCAAGGACAAAAAAAAGATAAATATTACAAAGGCAAATAAATAAAGAAGCAAATTAAGATTTATATACATTTATGTCTCACTTTATAATTTCATCTCTACTTACATTTATTTGTTTATTGTATTTTTGTTGGCAATTAATTGTATTCTTATATATTTATTGAGCATTTATTTATTTCTGTTTTTATTTTTAAATATGGCAGAGTTGGTCCTCCATACTGTATGATAAAACAAACAAATACGGTTCATATTATGAATGCATTTTTTAAAAACTACCTGTAACACATTTAAATATACGTATGTGTCGGTAACACGCAAATAACGCTGCATATACCGGTACTTTTAAATGAACAACGCACAGAACATTGCAGCCGACCAGGAAAAGTCATTAATCACTTTCTTCTTCCTCCTGCGCACTAAAACCCTCAAAGTCGTCTTCCTCAGTGTCTGAATGGAACAGCTTCAGGATGCCGCCGCTGACTTCAGTCTCATCCTTGTCCTTGAACACTCGCGGTCCTCTTCATCCCGCAGCAGCAACGCCTTCCGAAACTCGCCGGTGATGCTGGGTGTTTTCACACGGCTCCACGCATTGAGAACCCACTGGCAGACATCAGTGAATTTCGCGCCATGAAAAAAATAAATGCCTTAGCCGCACTGTATTATAGGCCGCAGTGTTCAAACGGCGTGAAAAAAGTAGCGGCTTACAGTCCGGAATTTACGGCAGTTTGTTGCAAGGATATTACAGTATGAAAAAATAGAAAACTACACCATATGCCAACCATCACAAGGATGTGCATGACAAGGAAGAGCTATATATACTGCATCCATCATTTAGGTAGTTAATATTGTATTACTTTTACACAGGAGGAGCTTTGGCTGGAGAGTAAGTGTTTGGCGCCGCTATGATTTAAGGAGGCCGGCCCTCGAATGCTGAAATTAGGACCGGCCCACAGGGCAAATAACCTGACTCCGGCAGACGGATTTGCTCCGCATATCCATCTGGAAACCTTCCGTAGAAGTAATTTTGGGAAGGGGCGAAAATACTGGTTAGCTGATTTGCCTATGTTGGTGACAGACGGACCAAATAAACCAATCAGATCAACGAAGCATATGATGTACTAACAGAGCGACGACGAAAACACAACCACAAGATCAAACTCTTGCCGAAACCAGTCGGGAGAAGAGCAAAAACATCTTTTCCTCTGAGAAAAGCCTCCAGAGCAGTGTTTTGCTCTTCTTTCAGTGAAGAAATACTCTGTAATTCCGAACTTGCTCGATAGCCACGCTAACGCTAGTTTCATCGGCTGAAGCCGCCATGTTCTTTAGACTGAACTGTCGCGCTTCTCGTTGCGTCACACCTCAACCCGCCTCAAAGCCAACGCTGATTGGATGTTCGTTTGGTGAACGGCTCCAAATTTTCTTCAACGAAGAGTCTCCAGACTGATTAGCGAGTGAAATCTTGAAAGCTCGCGAGATCAGGATGGTCTCACAAGGCTACAGGGCAAACGCCCAGTTTCATAAATGACCAGTCCTCGCCTGCTTGTATCAGTTTTTATTACGGGTCCTATTGGCAGAATTTTGACCTTATATGTTCCAGCCTCTACATCATCTACTGTATATTTGTGACATCTTTTATAGGTTCGCATTGATGGATTGACGGGTCACATCCAGTTCAACGAGAAGGGTCGCAGGACCAACTATACTGTTAGTGTCATGGAACTGGCCCCATTTGGACCCAAGAAGGTAGGCCTAAGGCACCAGTCTTAGAGATTCATCCTTGCCTGAAGAGGCTTAAAGTTGTGCTTGAAACTGAAATATCTCAGCCGCTTATTTTCCTTCCTATTTTCAGTAAGTTGAAAATAGGAAGGAAAATATTGAACGCTTTCAGAGAGCAAGAACTTCCTTTACTTACTGAATAGAAACTTCCTGCTTCTATCAGTGAACGAAACACAAACCTTCACTGTTGCTCCGAAGTTTATATACATGAAATATAAAATATGCATTTAAGGACAGGGAATTATTAATATATAAATATCACATGAAGTATCTGGATGGTTGAAATTTAGAAGGAACACCTGAAATTGATCAAATGTCTTCTAATATCAGGGGTAAAATAAAACAAAATACTTTTAAGGTGTAAAAATCTTCATGCTAGAAGTAGCATGAAGGTAAAATCTGCTTTCCATATTACAGTACCCAAACAGACAGAAAACAGCACAGAGAAAAGCAGCTGTATAAATTATGCATCCCAAACGTTTATTTTAAGTTTTTTCAAACCCTGCTAGTAGAAAAAAATAACACTATTTACTGAAGCAAATGGCAGTCCTTAACTCCACAATTCTGAATTATACATCCATCTTTTTCTGTATTCTGAATGCATGCACTCTGGGTTTAGGTTTGCATGAAGCATTTCTTGTGAATTTCTTCTCTTTAGGATATATTCAACCAAATTCAATGAGAAATGTGTAAAACAAACAATTATTTTTAAACGAGTCGAAGTATTGCACTGAATGTTATCACCCTTTGACATTAATATTTAGCACGTTTGCAACAGCATGCTGTAGACAGAAACCTCTTTAACTCGCTATCTAACATTTTCTATATTTTACTGCTTTCCTTTTTTATTACCGATAGAAAAATCTCCAAAAACCTAAATTACCCTTTATTTTCATATGAGCAGAAACAGGCTTTTTCATCAAATGCATCTGGAGATCTGGGAGGCTTCTTGCTGTCTGCTGACATTCAAATAATGGAGGTCTATGGTGCCCTAGGCAGAAAGGTCCATAAAAGTCCACAAAAAACGTGTCAATATTCCTCCATATTGCTCGTCCAATGTATTCCAAGTGTCCTGAGTGGGTAGCGTCCATAATTTACTCGAAACGAAGCTATTTAGAATGTTTTTAGAGCATAAACAGTAGTGTATAGGATTTCCTAAAAGCGCGCGCCTGCGCGTTCACGACGCTACGGAAGCCGGCAGACCAAACCAGATGAAAGTGCGCATTCAGCGTCTGCTCTGCCGATAATGGAAGCGTAGAAGAAGAAATGTGCTGTTTACCTGTGCAAAGAAAGAAACAACGAAAGAAAAATGTCTGAGGACTTCAGTGTTGAGGAGAAGCATGAGTTCTTTGCCGAGCTGAATGCGCACTTTCATCTGGTTTGGTCTGCCGCGGTTTCCGTAGAGTTGTGAACTCGCAGGCGCGCGCTTTCAGGAAATCCTATACACTACTGTTTATGCTCTAAAAACATTCTAAATGACTTCGTTTCGAGTAAATTCTGGATGCTACCCACTCAGGACACTTGGAATACATTGGACGAGCAGTATGGAGGAATATTGAATGTCAGCAGACAGCAAGAAGCCTCCCAGATCTCCAGATGCATTTGAGATATCAAAAAAGTATTCCAGAGTGTTGTTCAGCATGGGGGTGAGTAGAAAATGAAGGCTAATCATGTTTTGGGTGTACTATTCCTTTAATACAAAGTGAATCCAGTAGAAACTTTTATTGCCTACCTGGGTGACAATAGTTGAATAAACTCTTGGCTCTCAAAATGGTATCGATGCCCTATTTGTCGATACTCACCGATACCGATACCATCATTTCTGGATCATGGCCCCGCCCGATACTGGTATTGGTATCTGTGCAACACTACTTCAAAGGTTTATTTAGATAGCTCATATCAACAACACTGTAGGAAATTTATTTTTTCATGTGTTTCAAGTGTTTTCTGTTTAAGTCTAAAGAAGTCAGCAGAAGAGCTAAAGGTGTTCTCAACTGACATATTGTCCTCCTTAGGTTGGCTACTGGAATGAAGATGAGAAGTATGTGACCACAGCCAGCCTCGTGAGGACCAGCAACGAGTCACATGGGCTATTGAACAGGACGTATATAGTCACCACTATTTTGGTAAGTCTGAAAATATGAAGCAGACGGTCTGAAGGTGGATACGACAGATTGACACAGAGACAGTCAGGGTAACATTTTTTCATTTTCTTTTTATGATGGAGTTCCCTAAAAGTTCACTTCCCCCAATAAATTCAGCAGACCTCTGTGATTGTTTCTCCTCCTCCGACTGCGGCCTGCTCTCCTCCTACCGTCTGACAGCTGCCTGCTCAGAATGATGATAACTTTATTGACCAAACACAGCAGCATTGCAGCCTTTAGCCTGCTGACATACAGTGCTGATGACCTGCAGAGGTTTATCCTATTTATTTATTCTTTTAATCATGTCTGTCTTATCAAGATGAATTAAATAAGGCAGAGAAGAAAGGGCTTCTGTATTACAGGTGTGCCTGGAAATAAGTAGATCGCTGAATTTGATTAAAGACGTTACAAAACTAAACCACCTCAGTGTCTCTAAGATGTCAGTGTGTCCTTTCTTTCTGCCTCCTTCCTTTGGCTCAGGATTCAAAAGGAGGCTATTAAACATCCTGGGTGAGATCATATTACGTCTACTGTCCTATATATCAGAGATCTGGATGTTTAAGGGGCTTTAGGTTAGATTACAGTTTTACTTTAGATTTTAGTCAACATTTTTGTTAGGGATGCACGATATTGGGTTTTTGGCCGATATCCGATATTTTAAAAGTCATGTAGCCGATAATCGATATCGATACCGATGTTAAAGCTGGACAAAAATAAGTCGATCTATTTTACTTTCAAAATCTCGTGAAATTTCATCGTTCTGTTACAAACTCTCGTGATATTTTGCAAATTCTTTTGAGATTTTGTTAGTAAAATAGATCGATACCGCGTCAATATATCAACATATAAAAATATGGCAAAATTTCGTGAATTTTCGGGGGATTTCGTAGCATAACGATGACATATAGCAATATTTCATTAGTAAAAGAGATTGATATGGTGTTTTTTAATGGCAATATATCAGCATATGAAGATATTGGGATATTTTAATGTATCAATATTTTTTCCCTCGTCTTTAGAAGTTTTTAAGTCTGTAAAAAATAAGTTTTTGAGGAAGAAGAAGAAGAAGTTTTTTTTTTTTAGACTTTAGGAACTCAGAAGCTGATCAAATATCGGGTTAAATATCGGTGGGGTGGCCGATGTCCGATATTCAGTTTTAAGGCCGATACCGATAGGGGGCCGATTATATCGTGCATCCCTAATTTTTATGGAAAAAAAATTTAGTAAGGAGGAGAAATGTAGCAGACAATACCTGGTAGAAATAAGCTAAAATATGATAATATGTAAACTATTGTTACGGGGCCCCGATACTGGTATAAGAAGGGATGGATGTATGGAATTTAAATTGTACTTCTAGGGATGCGATTTTGGCATCAGATTTGGCTGTTATTTGTTATTTGTTTATACATTATTGTTTTTGGGCCCTATATATATATATATATATATATATATATATATATATATATATATATATATATATATATATATATATATTGCACTAAAAGGCATCTAACTATCTATATATACAAATATCAGTGTATTATGGTTCTCTTGTGTTTGCAATATGCGCAAACACAGACTGGACTGTTCGCTGCTCATTTTTCTCTTTACAGAAGATTTGATTTAAACACATGAAAGATGCTGAGAGAGGAAACAATGAGAGCTTTAGGTTTTCCCTCTCTGCTCAACTCAGCTGATGCATTTCATCCAAACATATCAGAGTTTGATGCAAAAACTCAGTAGCAAGTGTCAAATGCAGTAGCAAAACAGTTTTTTGTTGTGTGTGAAAAATGAAATATGCATCATATCATGTTTACTAAAACTGCAGCACAGATTTAAACAAACGTTAGAAAGATTGAAAAATAACGTACTGATGGTAAATGTTGCATTGTGTCGCTGACTGTGATCCTGTGAAAAGTTGAGTGTTATTTTTATTCTTACCTGAATAACTTGTTGTAGCATTAAATGCAAAAAAAAAGAAGTTTCTTCCTCATAATGAATCTTAAGCAGAATTTAACAGAAGAGCAAACAAAGGGCCAAATATTATTCTCTTCAATAAAACTGTGGATTATTTCAAACTATCTGTAGGAAAGCCTTCAATAGATATATGTTTGAGCTCATTTTTGGAAAATAGAAAAACCTAACTAGTAACCAGGTAGTGCCCATGTACTGTATTAAAATACATTTTAGCACATTTGTGTTAACCTTAGAGAATAAATGTTAGGATCTTTTAATCAGCTATTTTGAAGTGACAAACAAATGAATAATCTACTTTAATCCAATTACATGAACCCTTTAGAGTTTTTTTGTAAATCTTCCATATATTTAAATAGTGTTTACATGTTTTGCAAACATTGTGTGTTTGTATTTAGGAGGAGCAGTTGCTATCTCTTCAAGTGTTTGGTCAATGTTTAGTCAGGGGACTTTCTCTATGGCCCCAACCTGTTTCTGTGTCTTTCTTTATCTGTAACTGTGAATGCATGTCCCTTGACAGCTAAACAAAACAGACCTTTCTCTCCAGCAATTCCCTGGTGTACCATTTCTCTGCCAGTGGGATCTCGGGGTTTTGAAGCAATGATGTCCTTGATCCTAACCATGGGGGGAGCAGCGTGGGCGTCACTACAGCAGGATGGAGAATCCCCTAAACATCTCTATAGCCGTATGAACCATATTGGCAGGATTAGCTTCCCTCAGCATAGCTTGGCTTAAAACAGACTCAGATAACAGCTTGTGGGAATTGCTGCCCTCTAAATGATGGCACACTCTTAAGACTGAGGTGACGAGAAATTCCTGTTAGTAGCATACATTTTCATTAACTGAAGTGTGGTCCCCAGGTTCTTGTCAGCTGTTAATTTCGGGGGGTGGCGAGTCAATCAGTGGGGTGATGTCTCAATTGCTCGCGACTTAGGTCTTGTCTTCTGCTGCGGATACACTCTAACAGCCACTAACAGAGGCTGAGTAATAAGTACCAGATGAAGAAATAGCTATCTGAGTTTGCACATTATGCTCATCAAATGCACTATCGAGCCTAGCGAGAGAGCTACGTCGATACAAGCTCTCTGCTCTGAACGCACACAAGCTAAATATGATACTGCAGAGAGCTCTAACTCTAGGTGATTATTCTAGACAATCACACTCCCTGATTGCTGATACAACGATCACAAGCACTTAGCAATAGCGCACTTCTCTCCTCTATATATTGGTGGTGATAGTAACAGAATCAGTACAACACTACCGAGCTCTGCGTACACTTGACTCAGAGGAACACTACAAGTATGTGAAGTCTTCAGTACTGTCTATGTTTCTACACACTTACTACTTGATCTTACTTTTACTACACTTCTCTATGGTGATTTACTTCTACTCCTTAGATTTTTTAAAAATGTCCTCGTACTTTTAGTTTTGAACTTTCAATGGGTTTCCGTTATTATTTTTCACAGTCATCAAATGACAAATTCAATCTAATTGTTGGATGGGAATCTACGTTGCATTTGACGCACCACTACAAGATGAATCGACAGATTCGGCGGTATTCATTGGCGGCAAATCATTGCAGCTTGGTGGCGGTGGCGTTAGCATAGTAGCATGGACGACGAGATGATTGAAAATGAACACAACGGAGATCTAGTCCTATTGGCAGACATCCATTTAAAATGTAGGCAACGGCATGGAAAAAGTGGTTTCTACTTTTACTTTTATACTTTAAGTAAATTTACAAGCCTGTACTTTGTTACTTTTACTTGAGTAAAGAAGTTTAATCAGTACTTCCACTTTTACCAGAGTATTTTTTAAGTATCTGTACTTTTACTCAAGTGGGGAAAGTGAGTACTTTTCCCATCTCTGGCCGTTTTGCACTTTATCAGCACTATCATTGTCACAGCAAAATCTTGGTAAGAATGAAACCGGTCTTTAAGGAACAAAGCTGAATATTCACACCTTGTATTTTGAATTGATTTTCCTTTTTTTTTCTTTTAACGTGTGTTTCTTGCCAATATTGCATTGAGAATTGATGTCCTGGAGGCTGGATAATAGCCCAAAAGTTGCTATCCCAATTGGACCATCATGGCTATTGTCATAAGGTTCTGCCTCACAGTTGAACATTATAATAATAACTTTATTAAACGTGTCTTTGGGGAGGAAAAAAACAAAACATACAGTGGACATGGAGATAGAAATAAAGATAAGAACAGAAGACGGGAAAAGAATAAAGGGGGAGAGAGGGAGAGAAAGAGAGAGGGGGGATGAAAAGAGAAACAAGAATGAAAAGAAGAAGAAAAAATACACAGGACACCTATGCTGGTGGAGATTCTCAGTCATCCAGGTCATAGTCATTCCAAAAAAAGTAAGTGTTTCCAAGTTTGAAGACGTTTCGTTTCCCATCCATTGAACTTTTTCAATTCAAAATGTCAGAAATAGCGTTGAGTTCCAGGTTTTATAGAGTGGACCAAAAACAAACCCTTTTTATGGCTTAGGAAACACGCAAAATTGAATGGATGTCCCTTGACAGCATTCTGCCGGTTCAATTTGCATGTTTTCTAAGCCAAAACAAGACTTTGATTTTGGTCCACTCTATTAAACATCAAATTCAATGCTATCTCTGACATTTTAAATTTAAAAATCTTCCTGGATGGGAAGCAAAACATCTTCAAACTTGGAAACAAAGTCCAGTGGATTGTGTTAAGGAAGAAAATATTCTAAATAGTTAACTTTGGAAAAAGGTTGGGTGTTTCTCTTCCTCTCCCAGGTGCGCTCAGCGAGCTGCGTGTGGCCCCCAAGGAAAACCAGCAAGATATGCGAACGTCACAGAATCACAGAATTTAATCCAACAAAAAACAGCTTATGAATTAACAACAAAACTGCAGAACAACAGAGACATACATTCCATTACCTGACATAGGAGGAAAGAAAGCAAAGAGCACAGAGACATCTTTGGAGAGTTGCAAGGGCAAATCTGATCTGTAACTTCTATTTAGAAAGCTTTATCCTCTTGTATCTAATCCATTCAAAAAGGGCTGGCCCTCGGTCCTCCAACCAAAAGCCATCTCTGACACTGCCTAAAACTTTACCTAATTTACTGCAAACATCTGGGGTCATTTGCTTCTTTGTTTTAACAAGAAAGGGTGGAAAGCTTGTCCTGGCATCTAGAATTCTTAAAGTCATAAAACACAAGATAAGCTTCCACAGACAGCTTGTGGAATGCGGGGGGCCTTTTTCCTGATTCAGTTTCACACCATCCCTGGTTGTTTATTCTGGAAGACTTTTGACCTTTTGTAAACCAAGCAGAAATCTCTCCTGCAGGCTTAACTGTTATTCACCCCCCAGGAGATACTCATTCTATGGCCTGGTGGTCTAAATACTTACCCATTAGTAGTTTTAAATCATTAACACAGCCTTATTCAAAATTAAGAAATATGTTCAAGTGAGAGTGTTTACACATGCCATAAGATTAACTGTATTAAAGTCTAAAAAATAATCATTTTTCTTTAACAGTCCCCGTTTTGAGGTCTGAGACATACAGACCTCACAAATAAATTGATTAAGCCTTCTAATAGAGGAACCAAAAAACTATTTAGTATACTAAAAAACTAAAACATTAGCCCAATTTTATAACAGTCCCCTTTTTAAACAGCACCTCCTAGGTCCACTGCCAGGCCATGTGTCTGAAGCTGAACTCCATTATCTGACTTATCAAATGTATCTTGCGCTGTCCAACAATTTAATACTCACCTGATGAACCACAAAATTTTAACCAGTAAAAACTAAACTAAAAATACATTTCACTTATCAAACATGAAAAATCATAAAACTCAGTTATGTCAATAGAAGAAAACACACAATAGAAATATCAGCCCAAGTATAAAATTAGAAAACCAGAGTAAGATATCTCGAAATTACTAAAAAATGCTCAGCAGACATAAAAGACAATACTCGCCACAAAAATTTCAATTTGTCAATACAAAACAATAACAACATAAAAAAAATACATCATAAACACATAAAAATTACAAAAGACCTTTTTTTTTTTTTTTTTTTTTCACAATTCAACAATAAGAAGTTAGAGTTCGTCTCTATGCTCCTTCGATAGTCTTTCAAAAATGAATATGAATTCTTCGTCAGGAAACGATCCAAAAATACGCGCAAAAAGAAACGAATGTTCTTGAAGAGTTCGCAAAAAACGAAAACACGCAATAAAAAGAAGATAAGTTAATGATGATCTTGTAGCCTGATCCTTCACGTGTTCCTCCTCGGTTGTAAACCTCAGGTTTTCACCTGAGTGTCCGTTGCTCACTGAAAATTGGAGTATTATGCCAATTTAACAGTGAGTTTAAGGAGAGGGTGCAATCTCCTTTTCTCAATGGAAGGACACCGGAACAGGATTATTGTGCCTGTCTGGGCCTTTTAAGCCTTGTAATTCAGGAAAATGAAGTGGTTTTGGCAGACTTCTGCCCGGAATGCAGATCCTCCTCCGCGCTGTGATGGCCCTCAGACACTCCTCGACCGCAGGTTGAGACTGTAGATTCTCCTGTATGCCCTGCAGCGTGCGTTGTGGCTCCTCAGCTGATTCCAATGGAACCACGTGTCTCCTTTTCCCTTGTAGACGGACAGCATGAGATATACTCTCCACGACTCGGTATGGTCTGGCGAAGCGAGGTTCAGACCACTTTCTTTTGATGACCTTCATGCGCACCCAGTCGATTTCCCGAACTGATCCCGAGCCTGGACGTTCCTGTGTCGTCTGGTATTTTGTAAATTCTGCTGCCAGGACCTGTAACTCATTGAAGAAATCTTTATGAGATAAATGTGCAAGCTTACCTTTCCATCCTGGAATGCGGGTAGCAGGTCCTGGAAACATCCGTCCTGTCTGGAGCTCATATGGGGAGAACCCTGTTGATTGGTTAATGATTGATCCGACACTTTATGACAGCTTTACTGTCTTCCTTTTGTATTATAAATCTACTACTTTGGAGCTGTATCTTATCAATCCTTTGACCCTCTTTTTATATAAGGCTTACATGAGAAATAAATGTTTCCTATCATGTTAAACCCAAAACTTAACTGTATTTTAGAAGCAGTTCCATAATCGTTAATTTGTAAATCTCCAATTTAGACCAATTTAATTTCAATCATCATATTTTCTATTTTTTAAAACCTTAAAGAATGATCAGCCTGCTTTACATGAGTATAGTTAACCTTGTCACTAAATATAAAAATGACCTACTTTATTCCAATCATATTTTAAATCCCAAAAATTTCAATCATTTTTACCTTTGATCCATTTATTCTTTTGAAAACCTATTTATAAAATATTTAATTGAATAATGTATTACCCTTTTTATATTGTTTATCAATTATCAATGCCTTTTCAGTTTTGGAGAGAGATTCAATACAGCTAAATTTATTAAATGATGTAAATCTTTAGTTTAGACCTTCCTGGATGTCTTAGTTAAACAACTTATTTTAAAACATTTGAATAGAGATGCAACAATCCAACAATCACCTTCCTTAGTTTAAGAAACACTATTTTATGTAAATTATTTGATAGTCAATATTTTGTTTAGTATATTCAATTTATAAATTTTACTTATTTCATATCCAAATAGTTAGCTCATCTTTAATGCTGCTAATACACCGTAAAACATTTAATGTATTTTGATTTAACTTCAATAACCTCTTTTTCCGAAAAGTAAAGAGAGATCCAAACTAAAAATTTGCTTATCAGATCAATTCCATTCATGTCCCCCTGTTTCTATAACAGAACAAATGTTCTGTCATAGAATACAATAAAAACCCTATACAACTCATTGAGATGAAATCCGCTATCACCACTAACTTTAGCCTCATGTAACACAGTTGGATGCAATTCAAACATGGTGTCCCAGATGCTGTTACAATCTGCACACCTCAATCAAAGAATTCTAATGTTTGATTAAATTTATGAAATCAACACAGAACTTGGTGTCATTTGCTCAGAAAGCTCTATAGACACCCATCAATCCACTTTAACACCTTAATTTTAAATTCCATTTAAATTTAAAATTTATTTTTACTGAATGGTAGCCTCTGTACTATGTAAATAAAATTTAGATCATCTTCCTTAGTAGATGAAGCGTAACACACAATGCAATTCAGCTATAGTTAAAAAAAATGTAATTGCAATAGTTAGTCCCTGCCCATTCTTTTCAGGCAGGAAGGGAAAAAGACACACTAGCATTTTGTGAGACAAACAGAGTGAACCATGGAGGAATGCAGTGTCGTAACAGTTGGTGCACACCAACCCCCAACTGCATTGTAAAATCTCTGACCCCAGGGGATGGGGTGTCCTCAACACTTAGAATTACACTGCAGGTCTTCAGGACGTGAAGACAGCAGGGCGCATCAGTGCTACAACTAAAATAAGAAGAGAAGAATGGCATCGCACACTACAAAAATTAAAAAAGAACTTATTCACCACTACCAAGTTTTGTTGGCACCCATTTCGTCTCCAACCTGCAGACTGAAGGGAACCCCAGGAGTGGGCTTTGGCGCCCAGGTCACATGATCAGAGGTGAGAATCCAGGATCAAACATGAGAACACACAACAGGACCACCGCTGAGCGACTTGCCATGCCCCAATTCTTTATCTGCTGAATCAGAAGGTGTCCAGAATAGCAGTCATTCCTGCAGTGCAGAAACATCTGGATACAGTCCCGCTTTGATGAACTTTGGTCAGCCTTTCGTGGTCGACAGAGCAGGACATAGAAACGAGCAGACCAGTCATCTACTGAAACCCCCGTCCGGGTTTGTCTATGATCTTTGTGGTCCCGACTCACTGCTGATTTCCAGCCATAGAAGACTCCCACAGATAACGCCTGAGTCCCTTTTGTTTTCAGCCAGGCATGAAAAGCAACAGTCAAAGGAGACATCTGTTGCCAGGTCCTATGAGCAGCACTTTGCCCTCACGTGCAGCATCATCATGTACAGCAGGAGAACAGTTCGCTTTCACTGACCTTCGTAATCGCTCAACAGCGTTTGGCTTTCATACAGCAGTCCAGCAGAAGATGGGCACAGTTCAGCATCATCATGTCTTTGTTCAGCAACAACAGCGGCCTGATGCGGTAATCAAGAAGATCCCTTCAAATACATCGTCCCATGATCTCTGAGCTCAAAAGACCCTTCCCCCAAGATTGCCATCAAGTCAGAAGGAAGGAGAACTGCCAGAGAAAAAAATAATACAAAGTAATTAAAAAACAAAACTTATATTTGCCACATTTTGTTACTTTCACTACTATAAATAAAATTTATCTTGTGATGCATCCTCCCATGTGGCTCTAGATTTGTTGTTGTTGTAGCACAAACGGCCAACTGCCCCAAATCCTGAACTGCAAAAAGAATAAGCATAGATATGTGTTAAAATAGTCCACGATCAGATGTGCCAGAATTAAGAAAATAATGACACTTACTGTTCAAAATCAATAAACGTCAATACCTCGATGACATTCACTCTGCTTGTGCCAAATATCAACTACAAATTCTAAAATCACAACCCTCACAAAGTCATTAAAGAATTAGAATAAACTATAAAATGTCCTAGTACTGATACCAATAAAAGTTGTGATTGAATTGCACTTTGTCAAATAGTTATGAATTTCATATTGTTCTACTAAATACCAAACATCCTTATCATTGTCCCACGCTTCAAGACCAAGTCCGATTTTAAAATTTCAGAAATTATTTACATTTTATTTGAATTCCATAGCAGTTTTAACCAAAATTTTCCTCAACAAAGAATTTACACCCAACTGTATATAATCAAAGTCAGCAGTGATGCAGAAATATATCAACAATTTTAAATGTAAATAAACATGGCATAGATGTTATTTGAAACCGTTCAATTTGAGATGATCAAATCTAATTTAGTAGAAGCTTCTATATCACATACATCATATTTTAGTAAAGCAGGAAGGCCATATGGCTCTACATTAAAGAAATCCATAATTCACTATTGTTAAATGAAAAAATCAAAATTATTGATTAACTAATTTACCATTAACCATACCCAAAAATTTACCAGGAATTAGGGTCTACTTCTGCTTCTCCCCCTGTTGATATAATAAAATTACCATTTTGAAAACAATTTGGAATCTATGTCACTTTTATATAATAATTTGCTGAAAAACCAAAATATCATAAGATGTTCCACGATTTCTCCAAATCTTCCATCTAGTATTCAAACTAGACTGAGATTATGTAAATTTCAAAGTTCCATCTGTAATGTCTTATCTTTATAACATCCCCCTGTGTTTTCATATTTCCAAAAGAAAAACAATTTAGAGGTGGAAAAACAAAAATGGAAGAACTTTCCCCCATTATGCTAAAATTTCAACATGTCCAATCAGTTACCCACATGAAATATAAACCAAGTTTATTTAGTCAGAATTTAGGTTAGTGTGTTAGTGTTGTTAGTCAAAGTGGATAACACAGTTTCCTAATAACTACATTTATCTGCTTTAAGCCAAGGCTGAATTCTCGTTTCATATTAATTTCACTGCACAAGCAGATGATTCAGCTTTAACCAGATTGTGACACCAAAATATGTAATCGTCATTACCTTAAAATTGTCCGTAAAGCCGTAATAAAAACATATTCATGAAACAAAACCTTTACTGTCCCTAGATAGTTTAAAATAAGAAAAATATCACACAGCTACACACTAAACTGAGGTCATATTTACACAGACCATCCTAAAACCCATCAAAGGCCATCTGCCTACACATTCACTCTCATTCACACTCAAACAGACTCATCAACACCCCATTGTAAGAAAAAAGCAGGATGTTACCCCAGATTTCAAACCAAAATTCGTCCTGTGAAAGTCTTAAATACAATCATTATAACACCATGGTTGAAAAAAAAAATAAAAAGACATTATTATCCAACAGTTCTAATATTGTTCAGTTTTGAGTGAACCCTTTTTTTTTAAAAACTCCATATTATACACACAACCGTATTTCATGATAGCCCACTGTTATTAAATGGCTACCTAGACCCCCTGTAGGAAAACCCAAAAACCGTTCATGTGGTCATGTAATATGCAAAATGGGCTGCACACGAAGATCGTCCTACAAGAAACAAAGTCATTCATTAGTGTTTCAACATGTCCCACATTAACAGTGTAGAAAACACTGTTAAGCAGAAAAACATCCATATGTTCTCATTTTTGTTCTCCTGTTCCAATCAGTGAGGGTGTTCCCTCCTGTGTCAGGAAACCTAGAAATTGAAGTGATTGTCAATGTTACAGTATTATAAAAAACAATTGGATCATTCCAGTGCTCTAGCCTGGAACTGATGCAACACATTTCACCCGCTGAGAAAGTAAAAACATCTGTAAATCTGTTATTTTGTACTTTTCTTCTCAACACAAAACACAGCTCTAAGAGTAATTCACATCAAAATCCAAGAATCCTGAAAAAGTCAGCTGGACATCAGTGCTAACAGAACTGAAGCACTCCCAAAATGCAAATAAGGGGGGTCAATCAGTCCCCCTGCTGTGAAACACAACTTGTAACCAAAATGGAGACACCTCTGTCCCACAGAAGCACATTTTAACAGAAAGTTAGTAATACAACATCCAGCAAAAATATTTAACAATATTTCAGAACACAATCTTGAAACACAAATCACTTCCGCACAATCTCAGCACAATTCAGACACAGACAGACGAATAGACAGCAGCGCGTGGTGGAACATAGGCTACAGTATAACGGGGGGAGACAGACACACAGCAATAGATCAACCCGCAGCCAAGCACGCATACAAACACAAAGAAACATACAAAACACAGAAACTTAGACAACGTCGTAGTTCAGTCAAGAAAAGACAGAAAAGAAAAGAAAATGTCAGGTGCCGGCGAAAAGAATGTATGACGCATCTTTTAATTTTCCAACTTCACTGTTACAAACCCCTTTTATTCTCATTTCAACTTCTCAGTCCTACACTTCAGAGCTGGGTCAAGCTCGAGGCGAAAATAAGCCTCAATTTAGTTTATTCGATCACTCAATCCGCCCAGTGACAAAAGGTTTTTTTCTTTTTCAGCTGGGGAGAGCGATTGAACCCGTATTAAATCAAATAATTTATTTTAGTCCTTTATACTATAAGCAACCCGATTAAGGGTGCCAAAGAAAGGTGATCCAACCTGCTATTAGTCCTTTATTTTCCACGAGTGATACAACTCGGTCCAATTAACCTGCTATTAGTCCTTTTCCATGAGTGATACAACTCGATCCAATTAACCCAAATAATTATAAGTCCACTGGAGATGAGTCGAAATCTCCGGCTGATACAAGCCAAAACTAACCAATACACAAATTTCCAAAATACTTTTTTAGAGGCCCAGGCATTGCTCCTCAGGGTAAAAAGAATATAAATTTTTTAAAACCCAGCTTAAGTCAGAGTTAACGTAAAGGCTCTGAACTAGCCACAGTTCCCTGTAATGTGTATTTATTCAAATCCTTAAACAACCGACTCTTTTAGGAGGGATCCTATCTACCTCTGCAGCTTCTGAATTCTGTGAGGCCGCACACAGCAAATCAGCCCCGGTCCGACCACACGGCGCTTCAGACAACTGAAAAATAATCAAATACTGTCTTACCACACCGAAGCGTCGGGCCGAGACGGATCAATCAGGACCAAACAGCCGCCCGCCGAGATACCAGAACCGGCACGAGCCCCCAATTGTTAAGGAAGAAAATATTCTAAATAGTTAACTTTGGAAAAAGGTTGGGTGTTTCTCTTCCTCTCCCAGGTGCGCTCAGCGAGCTGCGTGTGGCCCCCAAGGAAAACCAGCAAGATATGCGAACGTCACAGAATCACAGAATTTAATCCAACAAAAAACAGCTTATGAATTAACAACAAAACTGCAGAACAACAGAGACATACATTCCATTACCTGACATAGGAGGAAAGAAAGCAAAGAGCACAGAGACATCTTTGGAGAGTTGCAAGGGCAAATCTGATCTGTAACTTCTATTTAGAAAGCTTTATCCTCTTGTATCTAATCCATTCAAAAAGGGCTGGCCCTCAGTCCTCCAACCAAAAGCCATCTCTGACACTGCCTAAAACTTTACCTAATTTACTGCAAACATCTGGGGTCATTTGCTTCTTTGTTTTAACAAGAAAGGGTGGAAAGCTTGTCCTGGCATCTAGAATTCTTAAAGTCATAAAACACAAGATAAGCTTCCACAGACAGCTTGTGGAATGCGGGGGGCCTTTTTCCTGATTCAGTTTCACACCATCCCTGGTTGTTTATTCTGGAAGACTTTTGACCTTTTGTAAACCAAGCAGAAATCTCTCCTGCAGGCTTAACTGTTATTCACCCCCCAGGAGATACTCATTCTATGGCCTGGTGGTCTAAATACTTACCCATTAGTAGTTTTAAATCATTAACACAGCCTTGTTCAAAATTAAGAAATATGTTCAAGTGAGAGTGTTTACACATGCCATAAGATTAACTGTATTAAAGTCTAAAAAATAATCATTTTTCTTTAACAATTGTTTTTTTACTTTTTTGGAATCACAGAACACCTGCTATGGAAAACAGGGAGTATCTGATGGATACAATCATAGAAAACATCGAAAGCAGAACCTATAGGGTTTTCATAATGCTATTTATAATTAAAGTTCCAGTTTAGGATTTAGCATAACTCTTTATCCCTGAAAACCTGGATCTATTGCCTGTGGTGTATATCAAGGTGTGGTTCCTTCAGCAAGGATATGTGCTCAAAAGAAGGTGTGAGGGCCCCCAGAACCACCCCAAAGGACTCCATTATTTTTTTCAATAATTAATTTTTTTTCCTCCAGAGATTTGAGTGCAAACTTTTTTTTTCTGTGTTTATTTATAACAGGTACAGTGCATATTGATAAACATTCCTGTCAAGAAGGCTATTTTTCTTCTGTAATCCCTGTAGACAAATGGTAAAAGTCACCCTAAAGAATATAAGTAAAATGTCATATTACATCACAACATAACATTAGATCGCTTAAGCTAATATGAGTTCTATGAAACCACAAGATCCATGATTATACAATCATCAGACAAGGACATGAAACTGGACACATAGAGACGCTCGCGTACACAAAGCAAGATGGCAGCAGTGCACAGAAAAAGTATCTATTGTTGTCAGTTAGTGTTGACAGCTCTGAATGTCAATAAGCCATTTCTTTAAATGGATCAGTTTGCTAGAAAGGTGTCAAATTCAAAATGTAGAATACATAATGCTCAATGATTACAATAGAATCTTGATATTATTGTTTTGTCTGTTTGTTTGTTTTTTCTTTAACCAACAGGAGTCTCCCTACGTGATGCTAAAAAAGAACCACGAACAGCTTACAGGGAATGATAAGTATGAAGGCTACATTGTAGAGCTAGCTGCTGAGATAGCCAAGCATGTGGGTTACCAGTACAAGCTGAAGATTGTTTCCGATGGCAAGTATGGAGCCCGAGATCCTGAAACAAAGATGTGGAATGGCATGGTTGGAGAACTGGTGTATGGGGTGAGTACACAGAGAGGGAGAGATGGATGGATGGATGGATGGATGGATGAAGATGATGGATGGATGGATGGATGGATGGACAGACGGACGGATGAAGATGATATGTGGATGATGAGGATGGATCAATGGATGGATGGATGAAGATGAGGATGGATGGATGGATGGATGGATGGATGGATGGATGGATGGATGGATGAATGGACGGATGAAGATATGTGGATGATGAGGATGGATGGATGAAGATGATATGTGGATGATGAGGATGGATGGATGGATGGATGGATGGATGGATGGATGGATGGATGGATGGATGGATGGATGGATAGACGGACGGATGAAGATGATATGTGGATGGATGGATGGATGGATGGATGGATGGATGGATGGATGAGGATGGATGGATGGATGGATGGATGGATGGATGGATGGATGGATGGATGGATGGATGAGGATGGATGAGGATGGATGGATGGATGGATGGATGAGGATGGATGGATGGATGGATGGATGAAGATATGTGGATGATGAGGATGGATCAATGGATGGATGGATGAAGATGAGGATGGATGGATGGATGGATGGATGGATGGATGGATGGATGAAGATGATATGTGGATGATGAGGATGGATGGATGGATGGATGAGGATGGATGGATGGATGGACGGACGGATGAAGATGATATGTGGATGATGAGGATAGATGGATGGATGGATGAGGATGGATGGATGGATGGACGGACGGACGGACGGATGAAGATGATATGTGGATGATGAGGATGGATGGATGGATGGATGGATGGATGAGGATGGATGGATGGATGGATGGACAGACAGACGGATGAAGATGATATGTGGATGATGAGGATGGATGGATGGATGGATGGATGGATGGATGGATGGACGGACGGACGGACGGAAGGATGGATGAGGATGGATGGATGGATGGATGGATGGACGGACGGACGGATGAAGATGATATGTGGATGATGAGGATGGATGGATGGATGGATGGATGGATGGATGGATGAGGATGGATGGATGGATGGACAGACAGACGGATGAAGATGATATGTGGATGATGAGGATGGATCAATGGATGGATGGATGGATGGATGGACGGACGGATGAAGATGATATGTGGATGATGAGGATGGATGGATGGATGGATGGATGGATGGATGGACGGACGGACGGACGGATGAAGATGATATGTGGATGATGAGGATGGATGGATGGATGGATGGATGGATGATGGGTGGATGGACGGACGGATGAAGATGATATGTGGATGATGAGGATGGATGGATGGATGGATGGATGGATGGATGGATGGATGGATGGATGGACGGACGGATGAAGATGATATGTGGATGATGAGGATGGATGGATGGATGGATGGATGGATGGATGGATGGATGGACGGACGGACGGATGAAGATGATATGTGGATGATGAGGATGGATGGATGGATGGATGGATGGATGATGGGTGGATGGATGGATGATGGGTGGTACATTCTTTTTTAATATAAATTTAAAGAAAAAAATGCCTTCCAGAAATTAAACTTAAAAACATTTCTTGATTAAAGTAAAGACAAGTTTTGAGTAACTTAAATATTTTCTGATATTTTGTTTATTTCAAAGTATTAGATTATTATTTTTTCTTCTATGTTTATTTTTTTATGGATTTTTTTTTTATTTATTGTTTTAATTTCTGTATGGAGTTTATATTTTCAATCTTTTTTTTAAATTAATGTTTTTCAGAGTGTAAGAAAATGCCTTCTTTATAACGACATTTCTTAGATCCCACTAGACTTCTAGCCTAAAATAAACCATATGCAGACCGTTAGGAACGCGTCTTCACTCCTCACTCTGGAAGAAAGCCTGAAGTGAAAACATCTGATCTGGGAAATGTTATTTGAAAATATTGTAATTAGTAAAACTCAGAAAAATATCAAATTAAAATAAGTTTTTCAAAGTTCAGTTCTGGTTTGCATTTAATCCAACTTTCCATTTACAAAACATGCTCTTTGTAACAATAATGGAACAAAATTCACTCCATATGAGAGTAAACTTCATCTACATTAATCAATTTTTGTTCAACATGGAAAATATCTTAATATAACCTTAAACTCTTTTTCTGTCTGTCTGTGTTTTTGTTCCACCGGCAGAAAGCGGATCTGGCCGTCGCTCCTCTTACTATCACCCTTGTCCGCGAGGAGGTGATAGACTTTTCCAAGCCCTTCATGTCTTTGGGCATTTCCATCATGATCAAGAAGCCCACCAAGTCCAAGCCTGGAGTGTTTTCCTTTCTGGACCCGCTGGCTTACGAGATCTGGATGTGCATCGTGTTCGCCTACATCGGCGTCAGCGTCGTCCTCTTCCTCGTCAGTCGCTTCAGCCCTTACGAGTGGCACGCCGAAGACTACGAGGAGGGAGCCGAGCCTCAGACTCCCACACAGGCGGCGGCCTCCAACGGGGTGCAGCCGAGCCAGACGCCGACGCAGCAGAACGCCAACCAGCAGAGCCCAGAACAGACCAACGAGTTTGGCATTTTCAATTCGCTGTGGTTTTCACTGGGCGCCTTCATGCAGCAGGGTTGTGATATCTCACCACGGTAAGAGGACAAATGGCATCAGCTCATTGCACACTCACTGTTGGATTTTATTAGATCTATTAGATATTTTTCCTTTCTAGTTTGAAGCAACACAAGCAAATTCCTATTCAGTGTTGGTTCACACCTGAAGTTAAAACTCAGTTTTTTTGTATCATAATAGGAAAATGATCAGAATGTTGAAGTATGGTTGCATACGGGTGGTGCTAAATGAGTTGGCTGCCATCATTGTGCTCTCATGAGCTGTGGTATGAAATTGTTCTCAAAAGGTCATCAATTAAAAATCTCATTAAGTGTCTGAAATTAGCGACACAGAGGTCGACTTTTAGAGCTTTCCAGAGGGATTCGGCAGAGGAGATGAGGAGATAGATGTCAGAATTATCCCTGAGAGATCCATCTGAACCCTCAGAGACGGGTTAGTCCGTCAGCTTGACTCGCCTCCTGGAAGCACAGGTACATTCTATGCAGTTTGTAGCGCGTAGTTTATGGTCAAAATGTTAGGTTATATCTTTTTAACTGCTGTGTTTTTATCAGGATTTGATGAATCCTCTCTACAAAGTGGTTTATAATGCTGGTTTTCAAACCACCCTCCCCTGCCATGAGTCAGTACCTTGCACAGCCACATTTTGTTTATCTATGGACGTTTCTATCATCACATTTTGCCCAAATCTTCTTCCCAAAACTGCTAAGGTTTTTAGCTGTACCTCTGGCCACTCGTTTTTTGTCCACCTCAACCCTCCTCTTATCAGATTAGCTTCTTTGTCCCAGCCAAAGTAACACAGCCATCAGAGCATGATTCAGCCATTACCGTGCAGTCATATGGGAAAGGTGTGTAGTGGGGTTCTGCTGCATATTAGGTGTAAAGACTATTATTTTAGGCAATAAAGGCCTTTTTAAGTTATTTTTGAAAGTAGACATACAGGAAATTGGATTAGAGAAGGTGGAAGACGTGGCACAGGTCCACAGGCCGGGACTCAAACCTGTGACGGCCGCTTTGAGGATCAAAGTACATGGTTCCACGCTTTACTCCTGCACTAATGTTTTCTACATTTAAACCTGAAAGTTTGTTTTTTGTCTGAACAGGTAAGATCAGATCAGAAGAACTTTTTCTTCATGTTTGCTCTGTGCCAAACCTACTTTCTAAGTCCTTCTTCTGTTTGTTTTCTCCTTGTTACTCTTCTGGAAATGTCAGATCTGTGTGAAAAGATTCGTCCACCTGAGCTGCTCATTTTTGCAGCTCCCCTCTAGTGACCATGGTCTGTTTTAAATAATGCTTTTGTTGTGGTTCCTCTCAGTTTATATAGACGGCCATGTCCAGATACTGTAGGTCTATAGTGTTAGACCTAGACATCTACATATAGATCTGATTTTCCGTTTTCACAGCAGGATTTAAACATTCCTAATGTTTATGAGGGGAATTTTGAAGGGATATTGTTTTTAATAAACATGTTAGCTTGTTGAGGAAAAAATACTAAAACCATTTTATCATTTTTTGTCCATTTTTTTGGTTCTGCGCTATCTTGATCTATCACATATTCTAACATGCACTAGGGGTGTAAATCCCATCATGGCGATTCAATTCATTATCGATTTCCTGACCCAACGATTCGATTATTTTCGATACTCAAGAATACACCACGATTCCATTCGATTAATCGATTAATCGGTTAATTTTTTGTTTTTTTTATTTTGTTTTTTTACACTTTACAGGCTAAACAAAGTTTCAAGTTTGAAATAAATCAATGAAAGCTGTAATATCGTAATCCTTTTTTTTTTTTTTTAGAAACAACAACAAATAACAGAAGTAGAAAAGTTGCATCAAAAAATACAGCAAAAATACTGCACAATATCAGTGCAATGAGTGCAATGCAATACCTCGGCTCCAGACGTCCCGCCCCCTCCACAGACGCTCCGCTGCTCCTCTCCCAAATTGTAGCTGACCGCAGACAGCGCCGCAGACAGGAGGCCACCTTGTTTTGTTTTTATGACCGAAATTGCGGAAAACAACTCATGAAGTTTGACCCGCTAGAAGAGCGAGGTGCGCGAGAACGCTGTGACCCTTTTTCCACCTGGATCTCCGCTCTTTTTGGCCCTCTTGTCCCTCCGTCGTCGGACTAAACTCGCCCCCACTTCCTCGCGTGGACATCTTATTGTAATCCAAAGGGGGGCCCAGAAGAAAATCTTTGGGAACCACTGCGTTAATGGAAGAAAAGTTGCATTAAAATGAGACTAGTGGACATTGTGGTGAAATTTCCTATTTCTCCTATTAAATTTCACCACTGGATTGCTTTTTTTAATTTTCATTTAAAAAAAAAAATTAAATTGTCTTTGTTTGCAGCAATAATGGAACAAAGCTCACTCCGTAGATTTAATGCTTCTGCAAGCCACTCCTGAGTTTTTACGTTTCGGTTGATTATTGAACTGATTTAGTTAAAACGTTACTACATTTGGGTCAGGAAATAAAGAAATGCCCATTCTAACGTCGGTGCAATAAATACAGCTGGAGCCTTGAGGCACTTAGCATTTAAACTGCTCCATTTTAAAGGGTTACACTTATAATAAATGGAGGCATAAGAAGTGTCTCGTTTATTCTGGTCTCTGTATTGGTTGGACAAATGCAATTCCCTCCTCTAACCCAGCTTAATGTTATTTACATGACACAGGAGACAACACAATTTATCCTAACTTCCCTTTTTTTGACATTTATACTCTGTATTTTGATTTACTGCATGTGGCTAATTCAAGTATCGGCGAGCAGAGAATAGCTGCACATGTTTGTGAATCCCTCCTGGTATGTACCTCCTCCTGACATTTCTGCCGCCGGTGGATTCTACTGCGCCTCCCCCGGGTTAAAGCCCATCGCCCAGATGTTATCCTACAGACGGGGGGGGGATGCATCTGCTAAAAATATTGATTTCTGCGTTTGCCACACAGAGCAACAGAATGTCACAGCGTTTCCTCAAATAGTCTGCTCCCTGTAGCGTCTTTGTGAATAGACTTCTTTTTTTTTTTTCTGCGTGGGTGTATGTGAGAACTGCATGTGTTCACAGCTTTTAGTTTTTGCATTTTGCTAGGGGGTGAGGAGTCTCAGATGTTATAAGACATTTTACTGACTGCTCGTCTGGACAAAATGATCAGCTCTGCGCTTTTGACATTTGTAAATAGTAATTTTGTTATCACTGAAATAAGTGGGCTAAGATTCCCTCTCTACGCAGAAGAAAAAAGGTGATATAAGAGCAAAAGATTGCTGGTTTGAAAGAAAAAGCTGTTTTTTGAGAACTCGTTTCATTTGGGATCATCGTGACAAATCGTCTGTAAGCCCTTTGCATGCTCCACTCTGTGCATCGTCTTAAAAAACCAGCACAGTGAATGTTTCACCCTGAAGAAAAACCTCCTCCCCTCGAAAATCCGGGTGACCTAGTTGCTCGCAGACACATAGGGATGTGCATATTGAGCACACTTTTTAAAGTCTTCTGAGACCCTCTGCAAGTTTTAGATGTTATCCCTTGTTTTTTTTTTTTTTTTTTGTTGTGTGTTTTGGAACACACTGAAATGTGATGACGCTCAAAATGCTGTTGCTTTGTGTACTTTTTGTAAAAACTGATCTAAAATTAAGTGAACATTTCTTAAAATAACTGTATCTCCCATTCGTTTGAGCAGGCTGATAAGATGATCTGCCACAGGAACGAGTAATGTTGCCCCTTAAAATAAAAAGAATCAGATATCATGCTCTTAAATTAGGAGCATAATTCTTCATTTAAGCGTAAATCATCATTCCATTGAAAAATGGTCTTACTTACCAGTTGAAATCCAAGGAAAATAAACCTTTTTCTGTCAAGGCTCAGAACAGAGGACCCAGAATTCAAGGCAAACACACAGACTGATTTATCAAAAGCGTTTATTATAAACCAGGGTTCCCGCGGGTCCTTAAAAAGTCTTAAAAGGCATTGAATTCTTCAAAATAAAATTAAGACCTTAATTGGTATTAAAATGTCTTAAATCAGTCTTTCGTAGGTCTTAATTTTTAAAACATCATAAATAGGTTGATTTTTATTATGATTTATTTGTGTAATCTAAATAAAACATTAAAATTGACCTTTTTTTTGTATTTAAAAATAATAATGACTCGCCATTATTGGTTCCGTCCCGATAGCGGAACCAATAAAGCGTTGTTGCGGCCGGGACATTTGGGAGATGCGCCATTAAAACTTTTTGTCTGGAAAACATCAGCCAGTGTAAATGTAACCAAAATTGTCTCCAGCCAAGAGTTTCCTCCATGACTAAAACCAGGGAACATACATGAGGCTCAGTGGATTTAGTGCAAGAAGTCATTCAAGCTGGGAACGATGGGAATTAAGGCAGTGGAGTCGCACATGCGAAACACGAAACACAAAACGTCAAAATGGAGTTACAGAGAAACAGCCGGTATTTCTCAGTTTAGTTCCACCCTTGTCTCTGCAACGCCTCCACTTATCACCAAATCAAACATACTAAGAAAACCATACAAAGAAAAATAGCTGCAAAAAAGACTTAGCACTGGTTATGTTGGGGCTTTAAAACTGATTTGTTTTGTTCCCTGCTAAAACAAAGTTTGTGAATTCAGTTAAATAATTGTTCAAATATATCTGTCATTTGTGTGTTTTTAGCTTTCTTCCTGTATGGGAAGCTTTTCAAAATGTGAAACATTAGTGCAGTGGTTTATGTTAAAATAAACCTTTAGGTTAAATTGTCGCAAGCAGGTTTTTCTTGTGTTTTTTGTGAATTTGGTCTTAAATTTTTATTTCAAGTGGCATTAAAAAGTCTTGAATTTAACTTGCCTTATGCTGTAGGAACCCTGTAAACGAAGGACCAGCAGTAGCTAGAATAGAAAATCCCTTTGTTGTCCCACAATGGGAACATTCTGGAAATTTAAAAACTGCAGGGACGTCTAGGGCAGGAACATCTGGAGAGGGAAAACTCTGGTTAGTGGCCAAGTGAGTCTGACGGAAGAAGATTACGAACGCGTGAGTCACTAACCCGGTCTTAAGGTTTAGTCCGTTCATATAAACACGCATTAACTTTAGCAGCAATCTTCTTCGCCATGTTCCTCTCCTTTGCTAGCCAAGTGAGACCATCCTGATCTCGCGAGCTTTCAAGGTTTCACTCGCTAATCAGTCTGGAGACTCTCCGTTGAAGAAAATTTGGAGCCGTTCACCAAACGAACGTCCAATCAGCGTTTGCTTTGAGGCGGGTTGAGGTGTGACGCAACGAGAAGCGCGACAGTTCAGTCTAAAGAACATGGCGGCTTCAGCCGATGAAACTAGCGTTAGCGTGGCTATCGAGCAAGTTTTATCGGAATTACAGAGTATTTCTTCACTGAAAGAAGAGCAAAACACTGCTCTGGAGGCTTTTCTCAGAGGAAAAGATGTTTTTGTTCTTCTCCCGACTGGTTTCGACAAGAGTTTGATCTATCAATTGGCTCCTCTTCGTCGTCGCTCTGTTAGTACGTCATATGCTTCATTGATCTGATTGGTTTATTTGGCCCGTCTATCACCAACATAGGCCAATCAGCTAACCAGTATGTTCGCCCCTTCCCAAAATTACTTCAACGGAAGGTTTCCAGATGGATATGCGGAGCAAATCCATCTGGCGGAGTCAGGTTACTCCTTTGCGGCTGTAGTGCTGTTTCTCTGTCTTTTAAACACATTCTCCATTTTTCTTGTCATTTCGGTTTTGTGTTATTATCTAAATAATTCTTAGTCATTTGAATGTATCTACATGTATATAGCTTTTAAATGATGCTTCCGTTATGAAATAAAGGTTCTGGTAAACCCCTCGTCTGTGTGGCTTTCTAAGCATCAGGTGAGAACAGAATGATCCGGTCCATTTAGATCCAAAGTAGGCAGCTTCACTCTTCCGAGCCATTAAAGCAGCGACAAAAGGCCACAGAAAAGTAGAAAACCCTTCGTCTGTTCTGGATTAAGAGGCGACGTGTTTACTGTCTCTGTTTTCCCATGTCTGTGTTTATGTTTATACTTTGAATCTATTAAAAAGGCTTTTCTTTGCCCTTTTCTTTGTCTGCTGCATCGTCTACTCTGCTTTTATCAATTTAAGTTGCCTCTGCATCAAGCGTTGCGCACAACTCAGCCTGAAAGTGTGTATGCATCCAAATGCAAAGGCGCCTTTGTTTATACATTGATATATTGCACTGATGTGTACAGTTTGTCACTAAGTGTGTATTAGCCACATTCTTCCCCATGCTATTTGTGAGCCCTTGTTTACTGTGCTCTTTCTAAATGTCAGACCTGTCAGTCAAGCCCTCCCAAAAACCACACTCGGTGCTTACGGGCCCTCCTTGTGTTTATCTCTGCAAACAGGTGGACTCAGAGACAGCCCAGCCTTCCCGAACACACACACACACACACACACCACTCCATCCATCCATCCATTCATCTGCACATTTCCATCACCTCTTCTCTCCGTCCTCTCCTCTCTACACACTTTCAGAGGTCTGAATTTGATGCCAATTTGATGTTTTTTTATGACCATTTTTGGTGCCTTTTGGGGGGGGGGGTATTGCTTTGATTTGAAACCTTGACATCCTGCAGAGGATGTCCTTAACATTGTGGGTTGTTTTTCTTTCTAGATTAGGCAAGTTTATTTATACAGCACATTTCAGTAGATGAGCAGTTCAGACGTAGATATTTAAATAGAATGAAAATAAACAATTAAAACCAGAATTACCCATAATGCAGTGGGGATGTTCTGGTACCGGTAGCACGATCCGTACTATCAGCTCATTTGTGCAGCCAGATCTGCAACCTGGTCGCCCTCGATTTTACTTTTTAAAAGACGTAGGCAAACAAAAAAAGACCTAAATTACATTTTCCCTCCCTAAAAATAGTCAATTTACTAAACTACAGTGTGTTAAAGGTTATTAATATATTTCCTGAGAAATTAAATGCCTTTAAATCCTTTCTGTTTTATCACTCTTTGCCCGATCTGCACAGGAAATGGAATCCTTCGCTATTTCCAGGAGCAACTTTTTCAGCTTTAGATTTAAACATAAATCTATCTTTTTGAGTTTTATGATTTCCTTTCGTGTCAACATTATGCGATAAAGTGCATAATCTAAAGAAATAAACAACTAAAATGCAGATTACCATGGTTTAATCTAGGGATGCACGATATAATCGGCCCCCTATCGGTATCGGCCTTAAAACTGAATATCAGACATCGGCCACCCCACCGATATTTAACCCGATATTTGATCAGCTTTTGATCTGTTTCTGTTTTCTGTTTCTAAAGTCTAAAAAAATAAAAATAAAATCCCACTTCTTCTTCCTAAAAAACTTCTTTTTTACAGACTTAAAAACTTCTAAAGACGAGGGAAAAATATTGATCCATTAAAATATCCCAATATCTTCATATGCTGATATATTGCCATTTAAAAACACCATATCAATCTCTTTTACTAATGAAATATTGCTATATGTCATCGTTATGCTACGAAATCCCCCGAAAATTCACAAAATTTTGCCATATTTTTATATGTTGATATATTTACACGGTATCGATCTATTTTACTTGCAAAATATCACGAGAGTTTGTAACAGAACGATGAAATTTCACGAGATTCTGAAAGTAAAATAGATCGATACCGCGTTTTTAAAAATCTATTTGATATCAGCATATGAAAATATATTTGAGTATATTATTTTTCAAAGTGTCAGAAATGGATAACAAAACTGCTATTTTCAATGACTACTTATTTTTGTCCAGCTTTAACATCGGTATCGATATCGGTTATCGGCTACATGAGTTTTAAAATATCGGCATATCGGATATCGGCCAAGTGAATCCCTAGTTTAATCATATTTTGCCGGACTGCTCTGAGCTTGTCTGATGATGACGTCAGAGAAGCAGTTTAACAAAGAAAATGTAAAAAGCATAAAAATTGTCTCACAAAAGTCATAGAACATTTTTTAAAGATGTTAGTGACTAACATAAGTAGTTTTAGGACCATAATGACATTATTTATGTCATTATGGTCGTGTGCAGGACTGATGGTGCTCTGGTGGTCCCCTTCAATTCCTTTTTAAACATCAATCTTTGTATTTAAATATTTTTGCTGTCATGATTTGTGGACATTAAGATCTAAAGAGAAGCGCCATCTCCTGGTCAGACCCTGTAATTCAGTGAAAGGATGGAGTCAGAGTATTAAAATATATGCAAGAGGGGGTCACTCCAGTGGCTGGGAGTTGAAGGGAAGTAGGCTGCTATTCGGCTGGCGTTTGACTGGGGGGGGGGGGGGGGGGGGGGGGGGGGGGGGGGGGCATTTTGAATGCCTGCTGCTGCTATGAGCAAATAAAAAAACACATATGCATTAACCTTATATTAGAGTTTGAAAAAATATTGAAATAAAGTTTATCACACTGGAAAAACATGTAGGTTAATGAGATGAGATGATTTGCCAATGGAATCAGTATTTTTACTCTTTAAATTAGATATTTACATAAAAGGCACTTGAAATAAGACAATGCAATTGTGTTTTCTAATTTTAAGTGTAAATTGTCTGGTTCCATTGGCAAAATATATCTTTTACCTTCTCAATTCAAGAACAAATTCACTTATTTTAAAGCTACAGTGTGTAATAATTACAGGGATATACAGTCAGAAATGTAATATATTATACATAACTATGTTATTTATCATCATCTACGAGCTCAGCCTCTTAACCTTAATATTTGCGTTGCCTTAGAATTCGTTATTTATAATTACATAGGAGCGGGTCTCGCAGCCATGGAGGCAGACATCTTTGCGCTACGCCAGCGCAGAGCCAACAAACTAGCGATTGAGAGATCGCCCATTACGCTCGAAAGTAACTATGGCAAGTTGAGAGAGATGAACTGAGACGGTACTGAACAATAGATGGCAGTATTAAAATTATCTATGTAAACAAACCTCATCACTTGACAAGGTAGGTGATGCGGACGTCGTGGAAGACATTTTGTCCCGTAACGCTCGCCGTACTGTTGGGGGGGAGAAGCGGTGGGGGGGAGATGTTCATGTTGCTGCGGTCTGCAGTCTGAACGTTAGATGTCGCTGAAAATTACACACTGTAGCTTTAAGAAAAAATTATTTATCTAGATTTCGATTTTTTCCAGTGCACAGCCTTAACAACAGGTAGAAACATGTTAGCATCGGGTGCTTACAGCTAGCAAGCAGTCACCATTACAGTACCTTCTACTGGTTAAAAGGCAGTAAACACAGAAATAATCATAAATCTACTCTTAGATTTTATAATTTTTGAAATCGTTTTGCTGGAAACACTTTCCCCTGCCACTGCCAGACCTCATACGTCTGTTGATCTCCATTTCAGGGATGCCGAGGCGTCTCCACGGCTCTCTCTGTAGGCTTCGTGACTCATAAAGAGCTATTTTGATCTCTCCTGGATCTCTAGGCCAAATTCCCCAAGTAAAACTGAAAGGGAGGATGGTGAACCAGATGTTCTCAACCACTGAGTTTGCAGAATGTGATCTGTTTAGCCAGGTGGTCTCCGGTTCCAGGCCTCCCGTTCCGACGGTCCCCTCCCAATGCGGTTGCCTCGGGAGCTTCCAGGTGAAAAAGGCGTTGGTCTCGGGAGAAAAAGGCTTTTATAGAAAACTCTGTAGGAGGTTTCAGGATGTCCTTTGTAGCTCCGTCCTTCTGGGAGTTCCTTGCAGAAGGTACAGCTTAAGAGTTTGCAAAAAGAAACCTGCATCCTGTTCCACCAATGTTCAAAATGAATATCACGGCTGTGGCACAGCATTTACACAATTTCAAATTCCAATTTTTTAAACTGTCACTTTTATTTCTGACCATATTTTATTCTATATTCTGTACGTTATATAATTCTCTAACCTCTTGTTTAAAAGTTAAATTTGGCTTTAGGGAAGCGTAGCAGACGGATCCTGTGCTGTGTTGACTCTGCCCTTAGTTTGAACCTTTCCTCGAGCCGTGCCTCTCAGATGTGTATGTGGCAGATGTCTGCTGTGTGCATATAGGTGTTTTATAGTCCTGTGCGGTCGTCTCTATTCCTGTGTGCCTCTGTTGCTCCTTCTGCATTGACACTCTGAAATACATCAGCTATGCTACTTATAGTCCATGCTGTGTGGCTTCAGAAAACATTCAGTAATTATTTCTGTATGTGGTGCAATATCATAAACCAGAGAGACTTTTTCCATTTCTCTAATGCTACGTTTAGACTGCAAACAGCAGAAGCAGCAAAAACTTGCGTGCTGCTTCATTTTTGATGCTCGTAGTTTAGTTCTGACGAGCGGATGTAGCATCTTTGCTGCTCTGGCTGCACGGTCGAAAAGTGGGTCTGATGCGCGTTGGGCGGAGCTACCCTATCCTTTCTCTGCCTGGAACAATGGCAGCTATATTTGCTGTGATCAGTGGGTAAAAAGTCGTTTTAATATGTTTTTAAGTGAGAAAGTCCTCCTGAAAGCATGGTCTGTGCAGTGAGTTCATCCAGATTACCATCCTGCCTTCAGATATTATTTCTCTGTGGGAGTCGCTCAGACCTCCACATACCGGCGGTGCGCTGTTACTGGGAATCCCCTTCAACAGCAGCCTCAGGCCCGCTCGCCTCTTTGTGGTTTTCCGCTACTGTTTGCGGCGGCTGAAAGGCCTTTTTCATGTACGTAATCCAAACTGTAGGCACCAGAATAATAAAATCTAACATATTCTGCTGGCAGGTTTCTACATCTTAAGTTAATTTAGACGTTAATAAACTGTTTCAGAGGAGTGATCACAGCACTCTGCATCAGCAGTGCTGTGTCTGACTCCCTGCCAGCTCCCAGATCAGCTTCTCTGATTGGTTGATGTGCCACGTCCAGCAGCTAAAGTTACATTTTTCCAACTCCAGCAGCTGCTGCTTTCGTAGAGCGTTGTGCGCCTCAGAAGCTCATGAGGCGCTGCTTTAGCTGTTCAAAACGCCCTGCAGGACGTTTTGCTGCGCCTTGATGCGCGTCAACCATTGACGTTGCATGTAAACTAGCTGCTTGCTATCTGAAAGTAGCATAAGTTTGGGGAGTGTTGGCCTAGAGGTTAGAGCAGTGCACTTGTGCTTTGAGAAGTACCTGCTTCGATCCCCACAACCTGCACTCTGGGCCCCTGAGCAAGACCCTTAACCCCTGATTGCTCCCCAGGTGCCCCACAATGGCAGACCACTGCTCCCTAGGGGGATGGGTGAAATACAGAGTGAGTTTCTCCAATGTGAGATAAATAAAGTTCAATTATTATTATTAGTTTTTGTTTTTCTTGTCAAACTGTTCTGCATATTTTGTGTTTGTTATGGCTATATGTTGCTGCATTTAATTGTTTTGCGAAATAACTGAACTTTTAACTGTAGGTAAGACTAAAAATAATCAAACTTCTTTCTTTTGCTATTTTAATAGAATGGCCGATAAAGAGATGATTTGACAAATTCTTCTGGATTACAATCGTTTGTCCCTCATTATTATTCTATTCAGACTACCTACTTTAACTTCATAAGTCTTGGTATTACTGCGGTAGAATCTGTCAGAAACATTCCTCTGAGCTTTTGGTAGATTGGTCTGATATCATCCCAACATTGCTGCATTTTTCCATCTACACATCCATGTTAGAAATACCCAATTCTATCACATCTCAAAGGTGCTTTATCGGACTGATTAGGTTTAATTTGGAGGCCACTGGAGTCATTAAAATTCATAGTCAAGAATTTATAAGATAGTTTATACCCTGTGACGTAGCGCATTATTTTGCTGGAAGAATCGACACACTGGAAAGACTGAGGCTACAATACCCGGAATTTAAAAAATGTGCAAATGTTAGAAAGAAAACACGCACCACACCATTATACTAAACTATCTGACCTGTTTAAACAGTATATTTGGCATCCATCCCTTCATGCTGTCCACAGAAAAACTGACCCTGACAGTTAAAAGTGAGAGCTAAAATCAAGAGTCCTGAGACCATGGAAAGTTTTTCTAAACTTTCATTGGAAAATGTATTTCATAGTAAAGCTTGAAGGTTTGATCTGTGTTCATGATGTTCCATAGATTGGTTGCAATAGGTGAGTTTGTTTTGAGCTAAAGTTTCTGTTCAGTCCTCCTATAGAAATCTACACTCGCCTCTGGACATTATCTCTTTCTATGCACCATTCCCCGCAAAACTTTAAATGAAATTTTCGGATCATAATTTTCCAAACTATTTGTTTCTTTTTTCATTACTTTAGATATGAGGATAAAGCTTGGATGCTCTAAGCAGTGCCCTCTCATAGTCCAACAATTATTAGCTGAATTTATCAAAAGATGTCAAACTGTTTTCTGTTAAAATTGCTCCATCTGTCCTTGTTGCCTCAGCATAGAATGAAATAGTATAGATTAGAAATACAGGCGTGATAATGCCAAAACAAGATAATATTCTAACATTTCTAGTTGCTACTAGAAAGAAAACAGTAGAGTCTCAACAGGCATTTCCTGGAAAGTATCCAATCACAGGAAGTTTACTTTCACGGGTTGGTTTCACCCTAAAAGGGACAAAAGGTGACATAAGTGCATGACAGAGGTCAAGGCGTGAGTAAATATTATGAGAAATGCAACAAGAACTTTACCCTACACTGTTGCAAAAGAAGCGATGGGATTATTGGGATTGTTGCTACATTTGAGAAGAATCAGCATCCATTATGTTGTATTAAAGCATATATGGGATTATTTGTGTCTCAGAGTTGCAATGCTTCACCCAGATGATGTTTTAACTCGTCCAAAACACCTGTGGGAGCCTGGCTCAGGTGTTCGAAAAAAGGCTTATGTCATGCTTATATTTAACAAATATTGTGTAAATGTTAGTTAAAGTTTTTTAAACTTTTTACCTTTATATTATAACTAGAATGCCCAGAGATACGAAAATTATCTTCAGGCTCCAGCCCCCCCAACCGTCTTCCACAAATTAGATGTCTTTCCTTGGGGAAGCGTTCCACCACCTGCAGAGCTAAATTTTAGCTTAAGCCTCTCTGTTGACGAGAGTTTTACCTGAGAGCATGAAAAAAGTATTTATTTGTATTTAAAGGAAAAGTCCGGTCAGCAAGTCCTATTCAATGGATCATTATTTATACTTAATCATTAGAAAAATAAAAATAATATTTTTTGTCGCAATCACTGAGTCTGGGAGCAGCCATTTTAGCCCAAATATAGTAACACCTCACTCCTGATATCTTCCCGTGTAGGTACCAGATCTGCTCGGGGCCCCGCCCCTTTTTATGACATCAATATATGGCAACTCCACTTAGACAAACTGTAATGCACCCGTTTCTTAAGAATCAAATCTCTTTTGGAGTCTCAACATATTATTATCTATATTTGCTTTTATTTTACATTTCATTGTTGATCTAAAGGAGCCGAAAGTAGAAAATAATCATTGTCAGTCTTGCAGGAAAGTACTGTGTTCTAAGACTGAGCTCTGCCATTTAACAAGGTGACAAAAAAAGTCTCAACTAATTTTTATTCTCTAATAAGATCTGAGGGCAAGAATGACAAATGGAACATCTTAAAAAATGACTTTCGTAGATATTTTAGACAAATAAAACTGCTATTCTACTTGTAGAAATCGCACAGTTGTTGACACAAATTTAACAGTAATGTAGCTTAATATGGCTAACAGACCGAGCTAAAAGAGGCTAACCTGTTAGCTACTGAGAACAGCTAGCCACAGAGCTAACCAGCTCTCTCTCTTTATATAATGGTCTAACATTTACTTTGTTCACCAGAAACGGAACGCTACAGATGCTCCAGACTCGGCACACTGACACTGAGTGATGTTGTCATCGTTGTCTGGGCAACCACAATGTTTTACATCATGTGGCAACCTTCAGCCAATCATGTAGCGTAACAACACTGGCATTAAGCAGGACCCGAGCAGATCTGGTAGCTACACCGGCAGTGACGTCACGGTGCGGTAAGCCTAGCGCCATTCTCCCCGCTTTACAAGCTAAATCAATGTGAACTACTAGACACATCTGCAATCAACAACAATTATTGAAGATTTCCAGAGGACTTCACCATTGAAATTCACCAGAGCTATAGTGAAACTGACATGAGGGCAAAAAAGGGCGGGGATCCAGGTGGAAAAAGGGTCTCAGCATTCTCGTGCATCTCGCTCTGCTAGCTGCACCATCTTCACTAGCCGTTTTTCCACAATGGCGGTTATACAAACAAAACAAGCCAGTTAGCTACCAAACAGGAAATACACGTAGTGTAGAGCGGATGTAGATTTGACCAATCAGAGTCCTCTGATTGGTCTGCGGCACTGTCTATGTCTGTAGGAGGGGGCGAGGCATATCTGCATTGACTGCGACACATGCAGACGACCTGGTTTCTGAGCATAAACCAGCCTTGACAGTTAGCAAGGTGGAGCGAATCCGCAAATGTTCAAAGGGAAGAGGGGGGGGGGGGGTTGTTGCAGGAAAGCCTAAAAGTCCTAGAACCAGCAGTGCTATCCCACGTATTTTCAGATGCCAATTATTTTTGTGAAATAGCATAAAGGCTGCTGCTTACCTGCTGTTCAAACTTTCAGGAGATGATTGATCCTGTGCAGGGATCTGTTTGGTATTACACAGTTTGATGTTTTTATTACTGTCAGAACCAATAAGAAGCCAAACAGCTTCTCATAGAGTTACATAATTACAGAGTTAGTGAGCTGCCTTGAAGCAGTTTGGAGAATTTGTGTGGAAGAGATGATTTATTCATAAAGTGATGTTTTGGTTTGCTCCACAGCAGAACTTATGTTTTATTTATCTGGAGATCGCATGAAGGCAACTTTTGATCACACTTGCATGCATCATCACTTGCAGAAGCCAGCGAGGCGCTCTCAGAGGATCTCAGTGGGGAATCAGGCTTTCTACACAGACAAAGATATCTTTCCTCCAGAGGAGGATTCTATGTCCATTCAGCTGCAGAGAAAAGATATTTCTCCGATTTTAGGGCTTTTAGATATGGCAGCGTATCAGTAGGTTTAGGCTTCATCTTGTACCATGAAACCGTCTTGCAGTTCACTGTCAGTCAGATGTCTATGATGCCTGAAGGAGGAGAAAAACCTCTGATCGTTCCCATTGTTTCAGATGTAGTTTCTCTGGCAGCAATATTCTGTCCAAACACAAAAGTTTGCAGCAAAATTTATAATAAATAGTTTATTTCTCTAACAGAGAATTTTCAGATATGTTAGGCCTGACCCTAACACTCTACGATTGTAAAACATCGAAGGGAAAATGTTTCAGAATGAAAACTGACCCATTAAGAGCCGATATCTGCAATCTGTTGTCATTTGTTTCCTCTGTAACGTGTCAAATTTTACACAAAACTTAACAGTCTAACTGCTGCTGCAATCAGCATCCAATTCATGTCTTTTTAGCTGCTGCTGTCATGTTTTCAGCACATGACTATGAATAAGCTCAGCATCCACAACCCGCTGGCCGTTTGCTGATGAACAGATTTCCCAGCTGGATGTGTTTTATGTGCAGGTTGTACAGTCCAGAATGACCTCTGATATCTCACAACCAGGCGCTTTAGATATCATGGCAAAGCTTAGCAACAAAACTTTCAAAATCTGTTAATAATGATATATAATAGAATTTAATTGCATGGCCTAATATGTATGATCTGTCTGTCTGTCTCTCTGTCATCTATTTGTTATATATATATATATATATATATATATATATATATATATATATATATAGATATATATATATATATATATATATATAATATATATATATATATATATATAGATATATATATAGATATATATGTATATGTATATATGTATACATATGTACAGTGGAGAGAACCAGTATTTGATACACTGTGGATTTTTCAGGTTTTCCCACTTGCAAAGCTTGTAGAGACTGTAATTTTTATCATAGCTACTCTTCAATTGTGAGTGATGGAATCTAAAACAAAAATCCAGAAAAATACAATACAATGATTTTTAAATAATTAGTTTCCATTTTATTGTGTGAAATAAGTATTTGATCATCTATCAACCAGTAAGAATTTTGGCTCTCACAGACATGTTAGTTCTTCTTTAAGAAGCCCTCCTGTTCTCCTCTCATTACCTGTATTAACTGCACCTGTTTGAACTGGTTACCTGTATAAAAGACACCTGTCCACACACTCAATCAATCACACTCCAGCATCTCAACAATGCCCAAGACCAGAGAGCTGTGTAAGGACATCAGGGATACAATTGTAGTCCTGCACAAGGCTGGGATGGGCTACAGGACAATAGGCAAGCAGCTTGGTGAGAAGGCAACAACAGTTGGTGCCATTATTAGAAAATGGAAGAAATACAAAATAACAGAAAATCTCCCTCGGTCTGGGGCGCCATGCAAGATCTCACCTCGTGGAGCATCATTGATCTTGAGGAAGGTGAGGAATGAGCCCAGGCAGGACCTGGTCAATGACCTTAATAGAGCTGGGACCACAGTCTCAAAGAAATTATTGGATTATCCCCAAGATGGCGCCACCTACGGTCGCCCTGGTCCTCTCGTGCGCCCTGTTTTGTCTGTTTTTGTTAGTTAATTGTGCGTCTGCGTGCTCTTACTCCCGTGAAGAGCTTCTAAACATTAGAGCTACCACTCCTAAGGATTTATTACCTGTTTTTTTAGTTTCTGCCGTGGACTCGGTCCTATTTCTGGCCAAGAGAGGAAGACGCCGTAAGAGAGGCAAACGTGCCGGAGCTCTTGTGCGCCTTCGCAGACGGGGGACACGCACGCCTTTACCTGGCGTATTTCTTTCTAATGTCCGAGCTCTCAGCAACAAGATGGATGAGCTGGCGCTGCTCATGAGAAGGAACAAAGACCTTTCCTCCTCTTGTGTTTTGTGCTTCACGGAGACATGGCTCAGCGGACAGATCCCGGACAGCGCGCTACACCTGGAGGGATTTCAACTCCTCCGTGCGGATCGCAGCGCGGAGCTCTCCGGAAAAACAAAAGGCGGCGGAGTCTGCTTCTACATCAACAACAGCTGGAGCACCGATGTGACGGTGATCTCACAACACTGCTCTCCTTCTCTGGAATATCTCTTCATTAACTGTAAACCATTTTATTCTGGGAGGTGTTCAGGGCTGCTACAGATAATCTGGACGAGTACACTGACATTGTGACCTCTTACATACAGTACAATGAGGAGCGCATCCTACCAACGCGCACCAGGGTGCGTTATGCAAACGACAAGCCCTGGTTCACACCTAAGCTCGGCCAGATTCGACGAGAGAAGGAGGCAGCACGCAACAGCGGGGACAGAGACAGCTACAAAGAGGTGAAATACAGGTTTAGCAGGGAGATGAGGAAGGCTAAATCTGTGTATGCAAATCGCCTCCAGCAGCAGTTCTCTGCCAACGACTCTGCCACAGTGTGGAGGGGCCTCAGGGCTATTACCAACTACAAGCCCAAAGCCCCCCGAGCTCTGAATGACCGGGCACTGTGTGAAAGACTGAATACACACTACTGCCGTTTCGACTGTCCCAGAGCCGTTAGCACCTCTCTGGTCTCTCCAGCCACCCCCTCCTCCCCCAACACAACTGAGGCCACTCCATCAAAGGCCCCCTCAATCCACCCCTTGTCCCCCCCTGCCCTCTGCATCCTGGAGCAGGACGTGCACAGACAGTTTCTGAAGCTGAACACCCGTAAAGCTGCTGGCCCTGACGGCGTTTCTCCCTCCACCCTGAAACACTGTGCCAGCGAACTGTCTCCTGTCTTCACGGACATTTTTAACATCTCCTTGGAGTCATGCCATGTGCCGGGCTGCTTCAAATCCTCCACCATTGTTCCTGTCCCGAAGAAACCAAGGATCACAGGACTAAATGACTACAGGCCGGTGGCGCTGACGTCTGTGGTCATGAAGTCCTTTGAGCGATTGGTTCTGCAACACCTAAAATCCATCACCGCCCCCCTCCTGGACCCGCTGCAGTTCGCCTACAGAGCCAACAGGTCCGTAGACGACGCAGTCAACCTGGCCCTCCACTTCATCCTGCAGCATCTGGACTCCCCAGGAACCTACGCCAGGATCCTGTTCGTGGACTTCAGCTCTGCCTTCAACTCCATCCTCCCGGGTCTGCTCCAGGACAAGCTGTACCAGCTCAACGTGCCCAGCTCCCTCTGCAGGTGGATTACTGACTTCCTGACGGACCGGAGACAGCACGTGAGGCTGGGAACAACTGTCTCTGACACACGGACCATCAACATCGGATCCCCCCAGGGCTGTGTCCTTTCCCCCTGGCTTTTCTCCCTGTACACCAACTGCTGCACCTCTAGCCATCAGTCCGTGAAACTGATCAAGTTTGCGGACGACACCACCCTCATCGGGCTCATCTCCGACGGTGATGAGTCTGCCTACAGGAGGGAGGTGGACCGGCTGGTGTCCTGGTGCAGCAGCAACAACCTGGATCTGAACACCCAAAAGACAGTGGAGATGATTGTGGACTTTAGAAAGGTCACAGCCCCACCGTCCCCCCTTGCCCTCACAGACAGCCCCACCCCCATCTCCAACGTGGAGTCCTTCCGCTTCCTGGGCACCACCATCACCCAGGACCTCAAGTGGGAGCCAACCATCAGCTCCCTCGTCAAGAAGGCCCAGCAGAGGATGTTCTTTCTGCGGCAGCTGAGGAAACTTAAGCTGCCAACCCGGATGTTGGTGCAGTTTTACACCTCCATCATTGAGTCCATCCTCACATCCTCCATCACCGTGTGGTACACTGGCGCCACCGCCAGGGACAGATACCAACTGCAGCGCATTGTGCGCTCCGCTGAGAAGGTGATCGGCTGTAAGCTGCCATCACTCCAGGACCTGTATGTCTCCAGGACCAGGAGACGTGCAGGTCGCATCACAGCCGACCCTTCTCACCCTGGACACAGACTGTTTGAACCTCTCCCCTCAGGGAGGAGGCTACGGTCCATACGGACCAGAACCTCCCGCCATAAAAACAGCTTCTTCCCCTCTGCCATAAGACTCATGAACACTATATGTCAGACTCCATAACCTGCCCATGCCATTCGCACTGCTGTATTGCACACTGCTCTATTTGCACTATCTTGTACATTTTACTTTTTATATTTATCCATATTTTTATCTTAAGTGTATATATTAGTATATTTTTTGCATGCCTTATACCCTAGTGTTTTTAGAGATTTTTATAATTTTATTTACTATTTCATATATGTTTCATGTTGCACGACTGTACCACAGAAATTTCCTAGTTGTGAACCTCTTCACTAACAATGGCAATAAACCTGATTCTGATTCTGATTCTGAAAACAATCAGTAACACTCTACGCCGTCAAGGATTAAAATCCTGCAGTGCAAGGTGCCCTTCCTCAAGCCAACGCGTTTCAAAGCCCGTCTGATGTTTGCAAATGACCATCTGAATGATCCAGAGGAGGAATGGGAGAAGGTCATGTGGTCTGATGAGACAAAAATAGAACTTTTTGGTTTAAACTCGACTCGTCATGTTTGGGGGAAGAAGAATGATGAGTACAACCCCAAGAACACCATCCCAACCGTGAAGCATGGCGGTGGAAACATCATTCTTTGGGGATGCTTTTCTGCAAAGGGGACAGGACGACTGCACCATATTGTGGGAAGGATGGATGGGGCCATGTATCGTGAGATTTTGGCCAACAACCTCCTTCCCTCAGTAAGAGCACTTAAGATGGGTGGTGGCTGGGTCTTCCAGCATGATAACGACCCAAAACTCACAGCCAGGGCAACTAAAGAGTGGCTCTGTAGGAAACATTTTAAAGTCCTGGAGTGGCCTCCCCAGTCTCCAGGCCTGAATCCAATAGAAAATCTTTGGAGGGAGCTTAAAGTCCGTGTAGCCCAGCGACAGCCCCGAAACCTGAAGGCTCTGGAGGAGATCTGTATGGAGGAGTGGGCCAAAATCCCTGCTGCAGTGTGTGCAAACCTGGGCAAGAACTACAGGAAACGTCTGATCTCTGTAATTGCAAACAAAGGGTTCTGTACCAAATATTAAGTTTCAATGTTCTGGTGTATCAAATACTTATTTCACACAATAAAATGGAAATTAATTATTTAAAAATCTTACATTGTATTTTTCTGGATTTTTGTTTTAGATTCCATCACTCACAGTTGAAGAGTACCTATGATAAAAATTACAGTCTTCTACAAGCTTTTCAAGTGGGAAAACCTGAAAAATCCACAGTGTATCAAATACTGGTACTCCCCACTGTATGTGTCTACAATAATATATAAATAATATATAATAATACTATATAAATGTAAACATATTATTTTAAATATTTTTTTAATTTAGTTCTGGATTATCATGGCTTTTCTAGGTTTACTATGTAATTTGTTTGATCAACCCCATTGTATGATTTCTGTTAATCAAGACATGAAATAACTGCTAATGTTTTCCTTATCTTTCTTTTAATAAAGAGATAAGTCTAAAAGGGTTTGTTTAAATGGTGACTGGGGAATTTAACGTTAAATATTTAAAAATTTAATTGAAAAATGCAGAAGATAACGAATGCCTTTCTGTTCATTTTTTTTTTATTAACCATCAAATTTAATCTGTCCTGAATAATTATCTTAATACTATTTGAATAATCAAAATGGAGAAAGCTGAAAACTGTTGTCTTTCTTCTATATAGAGTTTATTCTAGAATGAATTCTAAAAAATGGAATATTTAAAAACTGCATGCAGGTTAAAAGAGAACACTACGGCTTTGCTTATTTGCTTTTCGTCCTTCGAGACATTCGGTAAGTTTTTCTTTCTCTCTTCCTCTGCTGTAGGCGTGGATGCTCTTATAGAGAGGAGAGAACGAGTCAGATGACTAAAGTCTCTCTCAGCTCAGCTGTACTGTTTAGAGTGCAAAGTGGGCTGCCATGGCAACCATAAAAAGAGAGAGAGAGCTCTTCAGTTTTTTTTTTTTCTAAACCAATCCAACATCACATCTAGTGTCTCTAACGTGTCGCTTTGCCGACGTTTATACCTTAAGTGTGCGGACGGCATTGATTTTCTGTGATGTATTTGTTGTGATGTGTTTGCATTCGGGCTCCTGTTTTTTTTTTTTCCCTCTTCACCGGAGTGACTAAGAGGCTTTGCGTATGTGTGTGGGCGCACAGCTCTCACAACTTGCCAGGCCTGACTTATCTCAGGTTGCATGTGGCTTATAGAGCTTCCATGGTATCATTTGCAAACATGTTTCCAGCTTCTGTCGCAGGGAGCGAAGCTCATGGCTGCATCGACTCCTCTGCAGTCTGCACAAAATACAGGCTACTGCTTCTACATACATGGCCGGTTCAAAGAGCTGCAGAGCAACTACTTAACTTAGCTGCTTTTTAATGATGGAACAAGGCATTAGAAAGGGTTTTAAATCACAATGCCTTTGTATATTTTTTATCATTTAGTCTTTTTCCACAGTGATGTAGAAAGAATGTAATTACTCCCTGTAGTGTATTTGCTTTTGGGGGTTACATTAACATAATAACTCCCCTTTCAGCTTGATACGATGGTAATTCTGACCTTTAGGGCAAGAGATATGCTTTATAAATAGTTTTCCTCTATATTTAAAGCCTTTGTGCTTGTAAATAGAAATTCACTGATAAAATAGCAATAAACAAAGATGTCATTTCACCATTAATTGTGGAACTGCATCGACTGAAGCATGTTTTCCTCCCTGAGCTCCCGTTTAGCTATGTGGAGAGAAAAAATGAGAGCGGGTGAAGAGGTGGGAAGATGAGAGCATCAGACATTCTGAAAAATGTGCCTCGATAGGCTCCGAAAGCATCATTTGTTGCGCACCAATTCAATCTGAAGAGTCTGCTAACGCTTCACATCAGCATGCAGCCTCTGCAGAGGATAAAGTTCACTCCTATGCTTGTGATTACAGCGACTGGGAGCAGAAGTATCAGCAAAGACAATCAGTTTAATAAATTAGTTTTTTGAGCTAATTATAGTGGGACATCCGTATACATCATACATGTTTACTGTGGAGAATAGGGGGGAAACTTTACAGTTTAAAACAGTCGTTCAGAGCAACCCTGTGGTGTTCATCAGTCTACTGGGGACTATAAAACTGCTGTGGACAGAAAAATAATTTAAGATAATTGGTTTACAGCTAAACTATATGGCAAACAGGTGTTTACTCCTGTGACACATTCATGTAGTGTAATTATTAATGTCTCTTACTTTTTAAACTGTTTTGCTACAAGCCTTACACGTTCTGATCTAATACAATATATAATTTAACCCACATGGGGTTAAATTAAAATACTTTCTTTCATTATTTGCTTTTGGCTAAATTCAATTCAATCAATTTCAATTTTTTTATGTATTTTTATGTGTATATATATATATATATATATACGTGTGTGTGTGTATGTATGTATATGTATAGATATGTATGTATATATATATTATAGTAAAGCTTAAGGTTCTCACCTTACATGATGTTAAAAAGTACTTTTATTAAACAACGGCAACAGAAAACAGAACTTCTTTCAAATTACAAAACTCAGGGGAAGACTTTGTTTCTAGTTGCCTCCAGTGGCTAAAAGTCACAAGTTGTTGCTTTAAAGGCACACTATGCAACATTTTTCAGTTAATTAATGTGTTCCATAACGTTTTGGATGATTAAATGAGTCATTTCAGGTTGAACAAAGGTTTTCTCGGCCGCCCTGGTGGTCTGTGAGGGAAATACCGCACTTGCAATTGCAGGAGCACCGACCCGCACCCACAGGCTCAGAAGTCTCGTGAATCGCGAGAGTCGGTCTTGCTTTACGGCGAGAACTGCTACACGCCCCCAGTTAAAAGCATTCTCGTTGCTAGCACAGTGGCGATCTTTGTGCAGTTATGCTACGTTCACACCGGACGCAGCAAAAGCAGCAAAATCGCGTCTGCTGCTTCCTTTTTGCTGCTTGTACCAGTTAGTTCTGACGCGCGGCTGAAGCAGCTTTGCTGCTCTGGCTGCGCGGTGCAAAAGTGTGTCTGACGCGCGTTGGGCGGAGCTTCACTATCCTTTCTCTGCCTTGCAGCTATATTTGCTGTGATCAGTGGGAATAAAGTAGTTTTAATATGTTTTTAAGTGAGAAAATCCACCTGAAAACGTTACAGTGCAGTCAGTTCATCCAGATTAACATCCTGCCTTCCAATATTTTTTCTGTCGGAGCCGCTCAGACCCCCACATACCAGCGGTGCGCCGACAGTAGGAGTCCCTTCATCAGCAGCCTCTGGCTGGGTCGCCTCCTTGCGGTTCACCGCGGCGGCTGGTAGGTGTTTTTCATCTAAATAATCTAAACTGCAGGCAGCAGGATAATAAAAGCGAACATATTCTGCCGGCAGATTTCTGCATTTTAAGTTAATTTAGGCGTCAATAAACTGTTCAAGAGGAGTGATGATAGCGCTCTGATCATCAGCGCTGTGTCTCTCTCCCAGCCAGCTCCCAGATCAGCTTCTCTGATTGGTTGACGCGGCGCGTCGAGCAGAAAAAATTCAATTTTTCCATCTCGAGCAGCAGCGCGTTTGCAGCGCGTCACGCGCGTCAGATGCTTAGACGCGCACGACGTGCTGCTTCAGCTGCTCAGACGCGCTGCGCCTGCTGCTCAAAACGCGCCGCAGGACCTTTTGCTGCGCCTTGAAGTTACGTTGCATGTAAACTCGCTGCTTCTGTCGCGCCAGCTGCGGTGTGTACGCAGCATTAGTCATTCGTTGCGTTCGCCTGTCTGCTAAGCTCAAAACAACCGCGCCTGGCTTGATGGAGAAACCAGGAGAACAGCTGTGCATATTTACGACAACGCACTTTTACTTTCGCCCTCTGGGGGGGGCCTCGCTGGAAAATCAACACCGGTTGCATAGTGTACCTTTAACAAAAGGGAGTTGCAATAGTACTATATGATGCCGGTTCACATTCATCTCTTTAGAGCAGGGGTGTCAAACTGGTTCCAGAAAGGGCAGAGTGGCTAAAGGTTTTCTTTCCAACCAAGCAATGGCACACCAGACTCCAGTCATTTCATAATGTCATCATGTTCAGATTGGACTCCATTGATGAGATGATAGGAGTCTGGTGAGCTATTGCTTGGTTGGAAAGAAAACCTGCAGCCACTCTGCCCTTTCTGGAACCAGTTTGACATCCCTGCTTTAGAGTCTGATTTAAATCCCATATTATGCTTTTCTGTTAAAAATGAAAAATAGACCTAAAATAAGCAACCTTAGAAGATATTTAGAAAAAAAACATAATCGAAACACAAAAACCCAACCAGACCTCATTAAGCATTTTCAGTCAAAAAGGTTCTAGTAATAAAACCGAACCTCATTCAACTTGTCAGGAGGCTAGCTCTAGCATGCTAGCTCTGAGCAAATGACCAAACTCACCAAGTCACTTCCTCTTTAAGTATTATGTGGAGGTCTAAGTGGTTAGAGGCGTCCCTATAGCAGCTCTAGTGAGAACCAAACACAGGCAAAGCTGATGTAGGAAAACCACCGCAAAGCTAGTGCAAAAACTCTGTTTAAGCTCTAGCGTGTCAAAAGGCAGAGTGAGAGGGGATTCACTGAACATCTTCTGTTGCAATATATCTGGATAAAGGTAAACGTCTTCAGCTTTGAGGTGCTTGCAGGTGGAGCTGACAGGTTGAGGCCGATTATAGATCTGTTCAACACAAGAAAAGGCAGAGTCTGCAGAACATTTCTGCAAGCTGTGCACAAAAACATTGGATGTGATTTTAAAACGTAAGCACGCAAAACTATTCCACATCTAGTTATCTGCTAAGTTAAGAACACTTCCAATATTTAATCAGAGATTTTCTCTGTTAATTAAAGTCCCATCAATGTTATGAGAGTATGTGGACACATCTCTTTAGGGAGGAACTTTATGTACTCATCATTTCAAACTGTTTACTTTCACTTGCCGTCTTTCTTGTATGTTTACTGTGTATCTAACGTTGACGTATGTAAATGCTGACTTACTGAAAACACAGAAGTGTTGCAGAAAAAGCAGCCTACCACACTGGAAAAATTGAAATCTCATAAAGTAATTTTTTCTTAAAATAAGTGCATTTTTTTTAGAATTGAGAAGGTAAATGTGAAACTTTGCAAATGGAACGAGACAATTTTCATTTAAAATAAGACAAATCAACTGCATTATCTTATTTTAAGTGCATATTATCTAATTATCTTATTTTAAGAGTAGAAATACCAATTCCATTAGCAAATCATCTTATTTATCTACTCATATTAAGGGTAAATACACTTAATATGAGAAATTGTTACTTATTTATAGATCGTTTTACCAGTGTAGTTTACTGGAAAAAAAACAAAATCTAGAGAAGTCATTTTTTCTTAATATAAGTGCATTTGTTTTTGGATTGAGGAGGTAAAAGACACATTTTGCCAATGGAACAAGACAATTTACAGTTAAAATAAGAAGACACAACTACATTATCTTATTTCAAGTGCATGTTATCTAAATATCTTATTTTAAAATGTCAAATTTAAAACTATATTTCCGCAAACTCCTTTTCAGGGTTATTTAAGTTTTCTGTTTCAGACATTTAGAATCTGGAATTGTTGCCCTTTTTTTAATTATAAAACATCATATACAGTTTTCCTGAAAATTGACATACCCTTTCAGGGCAAGTTAGCGTTTTTGATCACCTGCATATCTCTTAAAAATGGAGTCCCCCCCCTCAGTCCAAAATTGCTTGAGTTATAATCAAGATGTGGATCTATAAAGTCTGAGGGTTCACACTGGAAAAAATCCAAATCTAGATGAGTCATTTTTTCTTAATATAAGTGCATTTGTTTTTGGATTGAGGAGGTAAAAGACACATTTTGCCAATGGAACAAGACAATTTACAGTTAAAATAAGAAGACACAACTACATTATCTTATTTCAAGTGCATGTTATCTAAATATCTTATTTTAAGAATAAAAATACTCATTCCATTGGCAAATCTTCTCATTTACCTACTCAAATAAAGGGTAAATACACTTCATTTGAGAAATTTTTACTTATTTCTAGATCGTTTTTCCAGTGAGAAAAAGCAGCCCACCACACTGGAAAAATTGAAATCTCGTCAAGTAATTTTTTCTTAAAATAAGTGCATTTTTTCTTGAATTGAGGAGGTAAATGTGAAACTTTGCAAATGGAACGAGACAATTTACATTTAAAATAAGACAAATCAACTGCATTATCTTATTTTAAGTGCATATTATCTAATTATCTTATTTTAAGAGTAGAAATACCAATTCCTTTGGCAAACCATCTTATTTAGCTACTCATATTAAGGGTAAATACAGTTAATATAAGAAATGTTTGTACAGTATATTTTTATTGCAGTGCAGAAAACTTGACTCCTCCGTCTCTGATGTTTCCTCCGAATCACACACTATAATTAGAGGCCTTTTCTTTCTAGTTTAAACCTTTGCAATCCTAATCCAACTGTAATGTGGCCATTACTGGCTCATTTTTTACACTTGCAAGTCATTAGTCATTGTTAATTACCATATTGAAAAACAGAGGCCAGCCAGGGGAAATTCTAATGAGAGTTTAGTGCTGCAGCAAATTCCCAGTGAGCTGTGGGTGGAGAACATATAGAGCAGGATAAAGCTCTGATCTGAGATGATCTGATACCTGTGGCTTTCAGAGGTTCCACATCGCCCAGTGGAAAAGAAATATTTAACCGCACTATCCTCCTCAATCCTCTGTCCTTGCTAATCAGAAGCATTATGAAAAAATTCTATTAACACTTTCTCTCTATTGCCTTATCTTCCAGACCAACACTTCCCTTCATTTCAAAGTACAATAAAGTTATTGATTAATTAATTAATATAAAATTTTTGTTTTAAATTTTTTATTGTCATTCCGCTGTCGCAAGTAAAGAGCTACGAAATGAACTCACTGCATTAAACCTAAATCCTTTTGTGAGCAGTGGGCTGCCATTGTGCGGCGCCCAGGGAGCTGTGTGGGGTTACGGGTCTTGCTCAGGGACCCAGAGTGGCAGTCTGTGGGAGTGGAGGTCAAACTCAGAACCTCTGGATCCTAAGCTCCATGCCCTCCATCATCTAGGCCCGCCCACTTTCCCCTTAAACCTGATTTGATCTTTCATATATAGAATAATTACTATTTAATAAGTGGTCTTTTTTTCCCAAAAACATAACTTTTCTCTTTTATCCAAAGCATTAACATTTTTCTTTCCTTAAATATAATGATTTAAAAAGGACATGATTGTAATTTAAGAATCTATTGTCAGATTCCAGTTGTATTAAATACTGACTGAATTAACAAAACACATTTTCTTACACCTTATTAAACTAGACGTATTAGAAAGATATAAAAAACAGGAACCTATTATCTAACTGAACATATGAAGCACTACTGATTTCAATTCTGTTTATTTCTATAGCACCAATTCACAACATTCTGTTTACGTGTAATCCTCTACTGCCATGCTCTGCTGATGCCTGAGATAATACTTAGGTGAGACGCTCTCAATTCATTTCAATTTATCTTTATTGTCACTGTCACAAGAACAACGGAATTTTAAAAAGTGCCATCGATCGATCAGTGCATATGCTTAAAAAACAAAAATCACTGTCACTGTGTCGCAGCTGCTCTTTGGAATGTTCTCCATTGTGATTTGTCAGAACTATCTAATTTACAGTATACTGCTTCAGGCAGTTTTGGGGTTTTTGGCTCCACCATCAAAGTCACAAAACTTAACGTGATATAGCAGAAACGGGTTTTAAAAGGGCTTAAAACTTTCCTTTTTGATAAAGCTTATAGTTAGAATGGCTCAGGTTTTTCTGATCTATCTCTTTAGTTATGCTGCTATAGGCTTAGACTGCTGGAGGACATAGGGACCCCTTTTTTTTCACTCTGCTTCATTCTATCTCTATTCTCCAACTCTGTAGAATCTGTTAGTTCAATCTCTAACATTCTGCTCTCTCTGCTTTTTCTCATAGTAGCTTCATCTGGTCTGTTCCTGTTTGGCTGTGACTCCATCCTGGAGAGAAATATCAGCTGTGCTTGTTAATAGATGTTAGATATCGGCCTGTTTTCCAGCGTAGTCCTGTTTCTCTGACCGTGACTGGCTGGATGTGTTCTCTTCATCCTCTGACATGGGATCTGGCTTGGAGATTGTCTGCCTGGCTGTGTGTTTCCTGGATGGGGCCGCCTTTTACAGCTGCTTTTTGTATCTATGCCTCTTTTTCTATGTCTGCTTCTGTCTCCTTGAACCCCAGTGGGCCTCAGCAGATGGCCGCTCACACTGAGCCTGGTTCTGCTGGAGGTTTCTTCCTGTTAAAAGGGAGTTTTTCCTCTCCACTGTCACTACAAGCATGCTTAGTGTGAGGGATTGCTGAAGAGTCAATGAGTCGATGCAATCAACTGGTTTTCCTTAGTTAGAAAATGTTGAATCAATTTGACTGGATGATCTGGCGAACAGTAAAGAGCCTTGAGATGACATGATGTGAATTGGCGCTATGGAAATAAACTGAATTGAATTGATTCTTTCTAACTTATATCATTTGCAATATAATAAAAAAAGGAGGAATTAATAAATCAACATTCACTGCCTCTTCTAGGATATGAAATCAAAGAGCTGCTTGGAAGGTCTTCCTGACGGTTTTGACAGCCTACTTATTGTTCCGCATAAAGACTGTCTGCCATGCATGAATTTCTGCGAAATGCAGGAAGAGCTCACAGGAAACTAGTTCAAAAGGAAACAAACTGAGACAAACAGGTCCATGTTTGCCAGGCGCCGTGTTCAGCTGCTGAGGAAGGTAACAGAAGACCCCAACACGCACACCAACCCACTTAGCCCCTTTTCCTCAGCCCAGTTCCACAGTGAACAGTGACCTCATTGTTGTCTCGCACAGATAAAATCACACTCGCAGCCTTACATGCACGCATGGAGCATCAGCTTCAGTTGCAAGGTTCAGGCTATTGTTGTTGGGGGGTAGCAGAGATGCACTTCGGACAAAGGAAGAAAGTAAGAAAAAAATCTGAAAGAGTAGGAAGAGAGAAGAAAACAGAAGCAGTGAAGGGAGAGGATTAAACAGCTGTTTACTGCCAGCCCTGGAGGCCGGCTGCAGTCAAAGCTGAGGAATTTGTTTGCTTCTGGTGCTGCGGTCCAGTTTACTTTTCATCTCTGCCATTTCTCTTCCTCCCGCTTCCTGCCTCCGCCTGACTTGTAGCTTCGGCACACACTCGAGATTATTGCTTTGTTTTCCCCCAGTCGCACATTTGATTAGTTATCGCATTTTCCCTGCTTAGTCAGAACAACCAGACGACTAACAGGAGAGGAGGAAGCAGTTAGGACTGATGGAGAGCTAATGGGAATTAGGATAACTCATTACGATGAGATCATTTTACTTTTCAAATTATAATATCAAGAGAAGGTGATTGACATTTCTTAAGCGTTTTCTGGTTAAAACTGTTCAATTCCATTTCCTTTTTAACTGTTCATATTGAAGGCTGTTTTGTTGTTGAATTGAGGTTAAACACATCTGTTTGGAGGCTTAACTGAAATAGATAATAGATAAATAGAACAGTTTGTTAGTCCTATACTTTGATAAGACCCTAACGGATCATTTAAAACCATAGATAGATACAGTTATTTTAATAATTTAACAAATACTTCTGATAATAATACATAATATAATACATAGTTTTTTTTTTTTTTAAATAAAGCAAAATGATAAAGAAAAGTTTTGCAGTAGATGCCTCTAACGTGTCCCCTCCTGAGTGTCTTTGCTGCCATCTTGGCGTCTTGGCTTTTTTCAAGCTCCCTGAAGCTTGGAAAAAAAAAAAATTATTCTTTGTTTTTAAGAAACACCATGAATCCTTTGGCTCAGTTACAAATCGGACTTTTCCTTTTGACACATTTTATTTTTTTAGCTGGATTTCTTGTAGTAGGGCAGAGCAGTATCAACTTATTTCCTAAGTACAATAGAGGAAAAACATTATTAAACCAATTAGTTTGATTATTTAAAAGTGAATGATACTCTGGGTTTCCTACTTTAGCAGACATTTATTCTGTCTTTTTACTTTAAGGTGCATGACGCGCTTCACCAGCAGCAAATACTGTAGTTGGGTAAATTGAACTTTAGCTGCTGGACACCACATCAACCAGTCAGAGCAGCTGATCTGGGAGCTGGCAGGGAGTCAGATGCAGCACTGCTGATGCAGAGCGCTATGATCACTCCTCTGAAACAGTTTATTAACGCCTAAATTAACTTAAAATGTAGAAACCTGCCGAAAATATATGTCCGATTTTATTATTCTGGTGCCTGCAGTTTGGATTACGTACTTGAAAAACGCCTTCCAGCTGCTATGAACAGTATTGGAAAACCCTGAAGAGGGGAGCGGGCCTGAGGCTGCTGTTGAAGGGGATTCCCAGTGACAGCGCACCACCGGTATACGGGGGATTTGTACTCGTCCGACAAATATTTTTTTGTTTTTACAGCACTAGTGGCTATTTTTTCTTCCACTGTAGGCTGACAGGAAAGGGGGGGGAGAGACATGCAGTAAAGGACCACAGGTTGGATTCGAACCTCGAGGACTAAGGCCGCCATACATGGGTCGTGCCACTAACCACTGCGCCACCAAAGCACACCCAGAGAAATAATATGTGAAGGCAGGATCTGGTAGCCTGGTAAACCGGACTAAATAGGAGATGAAAGGTGTAATTTAGTCTGGCCCCGATAAAAGAGACATCGGAAGATTGTTGATGAGAACAAACCGTTGTTTTTCAAACCATGTCTGTGCCTATTGGCCAACACTCTGACCAATGAGCGCAACTGACTGTGACGTAGGAAGCGCGACAGGAAGCTGGTGGGGCAGTGGAAACAAGCAGCCCGTCGGTAAAATGGCGAATACGTCCTTCTCAAAAATGAATGAGCATAGAGCCTCTTCCTGCTCACGTTTCAAAGAAAACCCAAAGTCTAATTCTTCCAGAACTGATTCCAAAGCTGAGTCAAAAATCGCCATCAGAGCCAGCAAGTCCTTAAAACACGACTAAGCCGAGAGAGGGCTGCTGCAGACGGGCTACGGTTAGCCCTGGCTGCCGTTAGCCTCGGAGGTCCGCTGGCCACAGTCCTCCCAATTTCGGAAATTGTTTTTTTAATTACGCATTAAATCGGTAAATGGACCATATAGTGAAGCTTTAAAGTATAATATTCTTACTTCAAATGATCTTAAAACATACTTTTATTGATCAGAGACAGAAAGAGAACTTTTAACTTGTGATGTAGCGCTCCATTGAAAGCTGCTACTGTTCTATAGTTGTTGCCATCTTCCTTGTTGTGCAGCTTTGTCGTCACACCCTCAAAACCCCGCCTGCTTTGCATCCAGACATTCAAAACACATCTCTGCGTTGTGATTGGCCCGCCAGATTTAGGGCCTGGTGCATTGATAGAGGCTAAACCCCGCTGGCAAAAATTATTTTGGCTGCTGGCGGGTGGGGCTAGTTTACTATGCTAAGGATCTGGATGAACTGACTGCACAGAAGAAGTTTTCAGGTGGACTTTCTCACTTAAAAATATGTTAAAATTACTTTTTACCCGCTGATCACAGCAAGTATAGCAAAGCTACTCTCTGCCATTGAACACAGGAGCAGCAGAAGCATCAGACACATCAGGACACACTTTACCGCACGTGCTTCAAGAGCGTCAACGATGCACTCAAGGAACGTCGGACTTTAATGTGTACAAGCATCATAAATATAGCAGCAGAAGCTTTTTCGCTGCTGAAATAGGGTGTAGTGTGAACATAGCATCTGGCAGCGCCTACATATTTACATGTTTTCAGTCAACTTTCCCTGAAGACCAGGCTAGCGTACCGCCAACTACAGCCAGGGGTAACCAATTAAAAATCAGCAGGGTCTGAATAAAGAAAATCATCAACCAGTAAAGGTCCGGAGACATTTCTAATTATAAACTGTTATTTTAAACAGATTTTAACACTTAACCTCTTAACGTCACCTCATTTTGGGTAATCCTCGCCTATTTTGCATACCCAAATGAAAAAAGCAAATAACTTAGGAACTGTAAGACCAAATTACGTGTGCAAAACATTATTTGAAAGCTAAAACCCTCTAGTTTCTGAATATATAAAATTGGGTAAGTAGAACAGAGACCAACCTGCTTCAATTCAGACATGTTTCAAAGTTGTTGTTTTTTTATTGTCAGAAATGATAGGTCTTTTTTTAACAGCAGTGATAAATACATTCTTCGGAAAAAGCAGGTTTTATTGTATTATATTTGTTCTACATCATGTCAACCACAAATGCAAAAAATTGCAGGTCTCTCACTATAACAGTTTCAGAGCTGTGGGGTTTGGAACTTTTGGTTTTAGCTTGGAGCTGCGCGCAATGGCTCCACCTGCTGGTAGAAATTTTAAGGGTGGAATTTTATGCATTTTGAATGATTACCCCCACTTTGTTTTAATAGGTTAAATTAAATGAGTTGTTTATGCATTCATATTATACATTGACTTTTAAAATAAAAAAATATGATAAAAAATAGACACATTTTTCCATTTTGAAATGTGTTTTTTGAAGTATAGTACAACAGCCGTTCAGTTTGGTAAATTTCCTGATTCAGATATTTTATAAAACAACATAACTGACTGTTTCTTCCTTTTTTCTGTCTTAATGTTGGCAGTGGGCTTTAGGCTGCCCTGCAAGGCTTTAAACCTGGGTTTAACCGGAGACTAAGCCATTCTCAAGCACATACACTATATTGCCAAAAGTATTTGCTCACCTGCCTTGACTCACATATGAGCTTAAGTGACATCCCGTTCCTAATCCATAGGGTTCAATATGACGTCGGTCCACCCTTTGCAGCTAGAACAGCTTCAACTCTTCTGGGAAGGCTGTCCACAAGGTTTAGGAGTGTGTTTATGGGAATTTTTGACCATTCTTCCAGAAGCGCATTTGTGAGGTCGCACACTGATGTTGGACGAGAAGGCCTGGCTCTCAGTCTCCGCTCTAATTCATCCCAAAGGTGTTCTATCGGGTTGAGGTCAGGACTCTGTGCAGGCCAGTCAAGTTCATCCACACCAGACTCTGTCATCCATGTCTTTATGGACCTTGCTTTGTGCACTGGTGCACAGTCATGTTGGAAGAGGAAGGGGCCAGCTCCAAACTGTTCCCACAAAGTTGGGAGCATGGAATTGTCCAAAATGTCTTGGGATGCTGAAGCATTCAGTGTTCCTTTCACTGGAACTAAGGGGCCAAGCCCAGCTCCTGAAAAACAACCCCACACCATAATCCCCCCTCCACCAAACTTTACACTTGGCACAATGCAGTCAGACAAGTACCGTTCTCCTGGCAACCGCCAAACCCAGACCCGTCCATCAGATTGCCAGATGGAGAAGCGCGATTCGTCACTCCAGAGAACGCGTCTCCACTGCTCTAGAGTCCAGTGGCGGCGTGCTTTACACCACCGCATCCGACGCTTTGCATTGCACTTGGTGATGTATGGCTTGGATGCAGCTGCTCGACCATGGAAACCCATTCCATGAAGCTCTCTGCGCACTGTTCTTGAGCTAATCTGAAGGCCACATGAAGTTTGGAGGTCTGTAGTGATTGACTCTGCAGAAAGTTGGCGACCTCTTCGCACTATGCGCGTCAGCATCCGCTGACCCCGCTCCGTCAGTTTACGTGGCCTACCACTTCGTGGCTGAGTTGCTGTCGTTCCCAAACACTTCCATTTTCTTATAATACAGCTGACAGTTGACTGTGGAATATTTAGGAGCGAGGAAATTTCACGACTGGATTTGTTGCACAGGTGGCATCCTATCACAGTTCCACGCTGGAATTCACTGAGCTCCTGAGAGCGACCCATTCTTTCACAAATGTTTGTAAAAACAGTCTGCATGCCTAGGTGCTTGAATTTATACACCTGTGGCCATGGAAGTGATTGGAACACCTGATTCCAATAATTTGGATGGGTGAGCAAATACTTTTGGCAATATAGTGTATCAAGGAGCTCATTTTGAGCCTGGATCCAGATTTATTGTTGATTCTGTTCATGGTGGAGAATCCTGCTTCACAGCAGCAGGTTGAGCCAAACATCCTCTAAATATGCAGGGTCATCTTTGAGCACGCCATTTCACTTTTCTTTCACCAGTTCACCGCAGTTCTTCCAGCAGTCCACACTTTCTCTGCTCTCTTTTTCTCATGGTCTTCTCCTTCTTTCCCATCGCCCGGCTTGCCACAGGTTTGCCTGCTGGGTCTAAAAGTAGCAGCAGCAGCAACCCAGACTAACAGCTCATTGGCTCATTTGAATCACGTGCAGCCTGGAGCCGGACGCTCCCCAGGGCTTTACCGTATTAACAGGAGAAGCAGGGCAAGTGAAATTAGACACTGTCGTCAGACAACATGCGGTATAAAAATGTTTTAAATTAGGTTGGGTCCGGATCCGGACCGCGGTCTGTTAATCCATGACCTCTGAACTACACCATCAGTTCTTCTGTTTTTCACCGTTTATGAAACAAAACAATTCAACCTCCTTGTTTTATCTGTGCAGAGGGAAACAGCAGCCTTCGTCAGACAGTCAGAGGTGCAGGATTCAGTCTTTCTCTCACGCAAACGTCCACATGCTCAGCAAACAGCCTTCATGACTTTCAAAGGCTGTGGAGCCGCTCAGCGTTGCCTCAGTGCTCTTTCTGAGCCGCTGCTCTTTCATCATCTTTAAAGCATCTTAAATGGTTGATTAAGCTTCTCTTTCTTTGTCTTTCTGTACCTAATCTTGCCTTCGTGTTCCCAATATTTGTTTTGGAGGCTCAAAGGTGAACAGTGAAAGATCTTTTAGCTTCAGATTTGTGTTATTTTCGTTGCATAAGCGCCGCTGCTCTCTGCATCTGTTCTACTGTTGTCACTCATTCTGGCTCCCTAAAGCTTAGAGAGAAAAAAAGAATTCTTTGTTTTTCAGAAACACCATGAATTCTTTGGCTCATTTACAAATCAGCCTTTTACTTTTAAAACATTTTTTTTTTGGTTTTATTTCCTCTAGTAGGGCAGAGCAAAAACTAATTATTCACTGGAAAAATACTCTAGAAATAAGTTAAAAAAAAAATCTTAAATTAAGTGTATTTACCCTAAATTTGAGTAGATAAACGAGATAGTTTGCCAATGAAATGAGTACTTTTACTCTTAAAATAAGATATTTAGATCAAATGCACTTGAAATAAGACAATGCAATTGTTTTTTTCTTATTTTAAATGTAAATTGTCTTGTTCCATCGGCAAAATGTCTTTTTTATCTCCTCAATCCAAGAATAAATGCACTTATTTTAAGAAAATGGCTTATCTAGATTTCGATTTTTTTAAGTGTTTCCCAAACAGAGTAGAGAAAAATCGTATTAAATCAATTAGTTTGACCATTAAAAAATGAATAAAACCATTTCTTACTTTAGCAGACTTTTACTTTTACTGTTTTTTTTTTACTTTTAGGGGGAATGCAAGGTTCAACAATCAGTATTATGTGCATTTTACTCACAGTTGCAGTAGATGATTTGATTGCAGTCAATTTTCTTTTTGGTCTTCCAATATGTTAACTATTGTAATCACATATACTTTATTTGCAGCACTTATTAAACTGGAAAAAACATCTAGAAATAGGTAAAAATTTCTCAAATAAAGTGTATTTACCCTTAATTTGAGTAGGTAAATGAAAAGATTTGCTAATAGAATGAGTATTTTTATTCTTAAAATGAGATAATTAGATAATATGCAGTTGAAATAAGACAATGCAATTGTGTTTTCTTATTTTAAGTGTAAATTGTCTTGTTAAAATGGCAAAATGTCTGTTTTACCTCCTCAATCCAAGAACAAATGCACTTATTTTAAGAAAAAAAGGACTTATCTAGGTTTTTTTCCAGTTTGATCCTTTTGAATTCTTCGTCTTTTTCTGCTTTTTGTAATTTTGTACCTTTTCACGAAAGAAAAGAAACAACCATCAAACAATTAGCATTTATACCAACTCTAACAAATAATTAATTCAGTTACTTTCCGTCTATCTGCTCATAACTTTCTGTAATGTTATGCTATCACTGGAGTAAAATCGAAATCTACTGTAGATAAGTCATTTTTTCTTTAAATAAGTGCATTTGTTCTTGGATTGAGGAGGTAAAACAGACATTTTGCCAATCGAACAAGACAATTTACACTTAATAATATGAAAACACAATTGCATTGTCTTATTTAAACTGCATATTATCTAATTATCTTATTTTAAGAGTTTACTCTCATTTAACTATTCAAAGTAAGGGTAAATACACTAAATTTAAGAGATTTTTCACTTATTTCTAGATTGTTTTTCCAGTGATAATGTTACCTTTTTACCATTTCATTTAAACTTTAAACAGGATATAATTTAGCTAAAACTAAAAGCTCTCCAACACTTTATAAAGTCATAAAGTGTCCGTGTCCTACAAAACCAAAGTAGAGTTGCATATTACAAAGAACCAAAATGATTAAGATAACAACTAAAAAAGCCAAAATAAAAAACAAATAAAATATTATAAAGGACAAAATCAGAGCCTAATGCCAATTCTCAGCTTTTTTAATCCACATATGAGCCTCAACCAGAAAAAAACAAATCAGACACTCATTCTGGTTTTCTGCAAGCATGAAAGAAAAAAGGAGGATTTACTTCATCTCAATTCCAGTTTGTTTTTTCAAAAGTGTAATTAGAGCAGCGGTTAAGTGTTCTCCCTTGCTTATTAATTCCAAACAATTAAAGTGGGCACTTCCATTAAACATATTGGCAACTTTCTTAAAGCGAGATTAATTTGGCAGGCAGGAGGCTGAGTGGGCTTTTGTGGGACCGGTTATCTTTCCTCAGCAGATTGGGCTAAACTCTCCAGGAGCCTGCTGGGATGAAGGATGTGTGTGAGTGCAGAGACGATGTGAAGCAATGTAGGTCATTTGGATGGTGTGAACATCACAAGGCTTTTGAGATTCCTCTTCACGATTACCTGCATATACAGCACGCTCACTAAGCCGGACCAACAGCATCCTGTGTCTCTGTATCTAGGTCTCTTTCAGGTCGTATCGTTGGTGGCGTCTGGTGGTTCTTCACCCTTATCATCATCTCGTCCTATACTGCCAACCTGGCTGCTTTCCTGACCGTGGAGAGGATGGTGTCTCCTATAGAGAGCGCTGAGGACCTGGCTAAGCAGACGGAGATCGCCTATGGAACGCTAGACGCCGGCTCCACTAAAGAGTTCTTCAGGGTGAGCAACAATAAGGCTTCTAGTTATACTCTGCCAAAGCATTCTGACCTCTTAAAACAACAAACTGCTTTTTATTTTATTGGGTTTTTATGCAGCCGACAGACAAAGAGTAAAAGTATTATGTAGGAGTTTTTTGAAAAACAGTCAGTGAGACTTTCTATATAATCAACGTTATTCTCTGTCAACATATATTCAGGGGTGGAAAGTAACAAATTACATTTACTCACGTTACTGTCATTGAGTACTTTTTATGAGTAATTAGTAGTTTTTCAAAATATGTAATTTTTACTTTTACTCGAGTAAATTTTAACCTAAGTAGTTTTACTTTGCTACATTTAAAACCCCCTCACGTTACTGAGTAAAAAAATAAATAAAATACTGATGGTGAAAAAATTAAATGCGGCCGGAAATTTAAACCCCTGCATCACAGAACCGACACTTAATCGCCATAAAAAAATAGAAGAAGACTTTTGCCTTTTAACAGCACTTTATTTACACAATTCAAACATACAAACAATTGATGTAAAAACAAGTGTTAGTTAAAATCATTAAATTGGGAGCTTGTTAATAACAGTAAGATTTCTGGTATCTTTTGGGCATTTAATTTTGTGTGCATTTTGAAAACTTTAAAACGTAGTTTAAATATCTTTATTCCTATCACGGTGTCTGTTGGACAGTAGGATTGAAAATTGTTTGCACTTTATGGTTCAGGTTGTGACTGTCCTTGTGCTGTGAGGAAGTATGATCTTTAGCCCAGCTGATCTTTAGCAGGTGTGGATGTCCACTGAGATACGCCTTGAAATCGATTAAAACACCTTGTGCTCAATTCGATTCATGACTCATCCTTTTTTTGCATTAAATAACTCAAAGTAACTAAGTAACTTTTACTCAAATTACATTTTAAATGAAGTAATTTTGTACTTTTACTTTAGTAAATTTTGAGATGGGTAATTTTACTTTTACTCTGAGTAAGTAAAGATACTTTTACTCAATTACAATTTTTTAATACTCTTTCCACCTCTGCATATAATAAATACTCATATGACCTGTGTTATCTAAAATACATCTAAACTACTTTCCACAAACATTTATATGTGCAGATTGAACGTTATGAGGCACCCCATGTGTCACAATCATGACTTCATTTTCCTTTTTGCTCTTTTTTAGATTATTTCTATAGCTCCAATTCACATCATGTCATCTCAAGGCACTTTCCAGTTCACCAGATCATCCAGTCAGATTGATTCAAAGTTTTCTATCTAAGAAAAACCAGCTGATTGCATCGACTCATTGACTCTTCAGCAATCCCTCACACTAAGCATGCTTGTAGCGACTAGGGGTGTAAATCACATCCATCTTGGCGATTCGATTCAGTATCGATTTCCTGACCCAACGATTCGATTATTTTTGATACTCAAGAATACACCCAATAGGATTCGATTCGATTAATCGGTTATTTTATTTATTTATTTTATTTGTTTTTTTACACCTTACAGGCTAAACAAAGTTTCAAGTTTGAATTAAATCAATGAAAGCTGTAATATCGGTGTGCATTTTTTTTTTTTTAGAAACAACAGCAAATAACAAGTAGAAAAGTTGCATCAAAAAATACTGCAGAAAATCAGTGCAATGAGTGCAATGCAATACCTCGGCTCCAGACGTCCCGCCCCCTCCACAGACGCTCCGCTGCTCCTCTCCCTAATTGTAGCTGACCGCAGACAGTGCCGCAGACAGGAGGCCGGCTTGTTTTGTTTTTATGACCGAAATTGGGGAAAACAACTCGTGAAGTTTGACCCGCTAGAAGAGCGAGGTGCGCGAGACCGCTGGGACCCTTTTTCCACCTGGATCTCCGCTCTTTTTGGCCCTCATGTCCCTCCGTCGTCGGACTAAACTCGCCCCCACTTCCTCGCCGCCTCGGCCGTATCTAGACCCACAGCGTGTAGCACAGACCACGCTTCAATACTGAGCATAATTTAAAAATGTCTGCATCAAGCTCACTGTGACACACTGCTGTAAGAGTATAACCAGGAAGCGAGGTAGGAGGGCAAAATAGGTTTAGCGCCACCGCAGCACGGGAGGGAGAATTACACCCAGGAGCAAATGGATAAAAATAGACCGGAGGGAAAAAAAAAAACATGAATCGATTATCTTGCGGACGTGTCGATGCATCGGATCGTCGGCTTTTGGATCGATGCATTGATACAAAACCATTATTATTTACACCCCTAGTAGCGACAGTGGAGAGGAAAAACGAAAGTTACGACTGTAGCTACAGTTCTATGAATCCCGGATGACCGCTAGAGGTGGAGCTTAAAGCACGAATAATAACTCTTGCGCGTTGGATTGTGGATGTAGTGGAATAAGCGTACATCCGGCGGGGCCTCTAACCCCCCCCCCGGTGTACGGTGCCATTCCACCAGGGGCTAGAGTTAGTCATGGGCCACTAACACTAGTGTCACTCTGGGGGCTATTTGTTCAGCAGCCTCTTGGTCATCCCCGAATACCTTTGCTAGGTTTCACAGGGTTAACTTGGCATTAGAGACTGACATTTTTTCGGGAATCCCACGGGTCACGGGATTCCAGTGGGATGGGAGTCAGTATCAGTAACGATCACGTGATCGGGACGGTACAGGATTAAACATTAACGGGAGCAGACGGTAGCGGGAGCAAACCAATAGTAACAAAAAAAAAACTAGGATCGATGCCAAAAAATAAAATGAAATGGAAAGAAAAAAAATCCAGTACTGGCGCCGCCTTTTTGTAGTTTTTTCCTTGAAGCCTACACTATAATGCGAGTCAAAAAAAACGACAAGACCCAAAAACCAACAGTGCTTCCGCTCTGAGTATTTCACCCACGCTCAAAAACAACAAGAATGGGAGTGGAGCAGGTGCGGGAGTCATTCTGAATGGGAGCGGGATGGGAGTGGGAGTAATTTCACCAGGAGTGGGATGGGACAGGATTTAGATTTCTACTCTGGCCCGAGATCGGGACGGGACAGGAGTGAAAATCCACTCCCGTGTCAGTCTCTAGTGGGCATGTTTCGGGTTGTTGTTTCTGTGTGTGATTCCTCAGGACTCTGTTGGTAATCATCATCCGTGCTTTAAGCACCGCCTCTGGCGGTCAGTAGGAATGAAATGGAACGAAAGTTATGACTGTAACTACGGTTCTATGAATCCCGGATGACCGCCAGAGCGCACGGTCCCTCGGAATCATCGTGTTTTTGGCGAGAAGATTAAGGGACTGAGCTGTCGGTGTCACCGGAGGTCACACGTGACTATGTTGGTGTAAGATTCTCGACCTGTGCATGCACAAGAGTGGTCATTCGTGCTTTAAGCACCGCCTCTGGCGGTCAGTAGGGATGAAATAGAACTCCCTTTTAACAGGAAGAAACCTCCAGAAACAGGCTCAGTGTGAGCGGCCATCTGCTGAGGCCGACTGGGGTTCAAGGAGACAGAAGCAAAGATGAGTTGATGCAATCAACTGGTTTTCCTCAGATAGAAAACTTTGAATCAATCTGACTGGATGATCTGGTGAACTGGAAAGGGACTCCAGATGACATGTTGTGAGTTGGCGCTATAGAAATAAACTGAATGTATTTTTATCCTCTGCTCTCGTTTTTTAACTCTCGTCCATCAGAGGTCAAAAATTGCCGTGTTTGAGAAGATGTGGTCCTACATGAAGGCAGCCGATCCTTCCGTGTTCGTAAAAACAACAGACGAGGGAGTGATGAGGGTCAGGAAATCCAAAGGCAAGTACGCCTACTTGCTGGAGTCCACGATGAACGAGTACATAGAGCAGAGGAAGCCATGTGACACAATGAAGGTGGGGGGGAACCTGGACTCTAAAGGTTACGGAATTGCAACGCCCAAAGGCTCCCCTCTAAGGTAAAACCCCGCCATTGCAATGTCGCTGGATAAAAGCCTGTATTGAAACGCATGAACACGTTTATCCATGAAACCAAACTGTTTTATGTTCTAATTCATTCATTTTTATTTATTTACAGTAATTAGATTGAATTTTGTTTTATTTCTCTATCATTTTCTTCCAAGGAGTTTGATTTAAGCGTAACTTATAATAGTTTTGAAAAGCTCTGACTGAGAGATTTAATGAATCATTTGACCTATGAGAAGAATAATTTAGCTTTATATTCACTCAACAAAACAAAACGAGAATGTGTCAGTACTTTTAGAGAAATAAAGAAGTGTCATTAATTTATTTTAACTAATTAACAAAGCTTTCCATTAATCAAAACCTTTTTTTTTAAAGAATCTGTGATCGGAGTAAAAGTTAACTTTATCTCCATTATTCTTATGTTTTTCACGTTAACTGACGTTTCCTGTTTCTGTATTTCCTTCAATTTCACATAGTTTTTTAAAATAAAATAAAAACATAAAAAATGAAATATGATCGGCTCCATTAGTTGCATTGTTAATTCTTCCCGTGGTTGATTGACGTTCGGTACCGTTGCCTAGCAACCAACATCCTACCCTACAGGTCTCTGGCTGTCAGGAGAAATCTAGCAGCGAAACAGGCTTTAGAAATGCTTCGAAATATTGATGATAGCGATCCGGGCGGAGAGGGAGAAACCGATGTAAGAGGACTGGATAGGAAGAGGCTCAGATTCTAGCTGCAAATGTCTGGTTTTTGGTGCAATATCTACATAGGTGTATAGAGGCCCATTTCCAGCAACTATCACTCCAGTGTTCTAATGGTACAATGGCTCATTGGCTCAGAAGCTAATTGATGATTAGAAAACCCTTCTACAATCATGTTCACACATCTGAAAACAGTTTAGCTCGTTACAGAAGCTACAAAACTGTCCTTCCTTTGAGCAGATTGAGTTTCTGGAGCATCACATTTGTCAATTAAACGCTCAAAATGGCCAGAAAAAGAGAACTTTCATCGGAGTTCAGTTTAAAAGTTAAGTAAAGTGTTTTCCTTCAAAAATAAGGACATTTCAATGTGACCCCAAACGTTTGAGCGGTAGTGTATGTTGATGAAGTTATGTTTTTTAACACCTCCATACGGCTTTAAACGAAAGACCTGATTTGATCTCATGTTTGATTTTAAATCTTCTGTCATAAGAACCAATTTGTATCTCTACTCAGACTCTTTGGATGAAAAATGTTAACTTTATCAAAAGCATTTTCCATTTTGTTTTTCATAACCATGACAAGGCATTTTTGTGATATTTTGAAGTATTCTTTGGTATTAAATAGTTTTTAACCATTAAACTGCGTTAACACTATTTCTGTAGTTATTATCCATAACATAAACATGTCTTTAGAGTTAGCTAACACCATTTCTACCATCTCTGTTTATTTGTGTCATAAAGTAAGCCTATTTTAAAAGACTGAAAACAGGATAAAGTGCAAAGTAGGACAAGAGGATGTTGATTCCTTTTTGAGCCTCCCTTTAATTAACCCTGAGGCTTTTTACCTGCCAACATGTTGGATTTTCTTTTTTTACGAGGCTAAAATAAATGAAAACATAAAAAATAGACACTGTGATAAAGGATGCTACATGACGTATGCCTACTTTTCCACTTAAGCTAAGGTTTTTACCTTAAATGTTCTTCAGTCTTCCATTTTTTCCAGTTTGATGTAATGAATGATGAATCTTTCTGGGTTCAGTCCTGCCATCGATGAGCAGCAGCTGTCATTTCACATCGCATTCACACTCTAACCAACTTCCCATTTAAACTGCTCCTGCAACCACAGGGAGAGAGCAAATGGTGGGTGGCATCTGAAGCTTTTAATCTCTTTCTAATAGGCCTCATTCATTTTAATGAAGGAAGCCATACTGGAAGATTTTATTCAATCATTGCTGAGGATTCATTTGGACCTTGGTTGACAGCCAGAGGTCAGAACGCAGACAGGAAAAATGATTCTTGAGCTTTGCTCTAATGTTTTTGAAAATATGTAAATCAGATTGAAGTGTTGCACCACTTTAAGCTATAAATGGTGGGTGGTGAAATTCAGCTGTTCCAGTCCTACATCTGGAAGTCAGCAGCTGAGGATGTACCAGCATATCTGCTTCTCTGTGGTAATTCCTACATTAGTGATGCTTCTTGTTGTCATTTTCATCCCTGAGATTCAATAACAGCTAAAGTCTTCATTACATTGTGCTCTCATTTGTTTTTAAAGGAAAAGTCTGGTCAGCAAAGAATAATCAATGGATCATTATTTATACTTAAAACTAATACGTTCGCAGTGATTTAATGAATTTAGGGTTAATCAGTAAAAAAAATACATTTTTGTGGCGATCAGAGTCTTGGAGCGGCCATTTTTGCCCAAATATAGTAGCCCCTCCCTCCTGCCATCTTCCAGCAGTGACGTCACGGTGCGGTAAGCCTAGCGCCATTCTCCCCGCTTTACAAGCTAAATCAATGGGAACTACTAGACACATCTGCAATCAACAACAATTATTGAAGATTTCCAGAGGACTTCACCATTGAAATTCACCAGAGCTATAGTGAAACTGACAATGCCCACGTGCATGGCAGCTGGATGCTGGAATACATCGGGTAAAAGTGAAAAAAAAAAGAGTTACTCCACCTTTCTGATTCCTGATCCTCCACGGACGGGTTGGTCGTTGGATCGCCAACTTGAAGAGGGAGGATTTGCCATCGAACTTCTGGCCAGAGAAAAAACCCGTAATATGTAGCCAACATTTGGAAGAAGAATGTTTTCAAGATGACTTGGATAATAGCGCGTTGTGACAAACACCAGATAAAGCACTGGGACTTGATCAACAGCCGATACCGCACCGTGACGTCACTAACCAGTAGGTGGCAGTAGTGTTCTTTGACAAACATGGATGCCTCCAGTAAAGCACATTCACATGAAAATTATTCTTAATTAAAATGACTTACTGCCAGTGTTTAGTTGATGTTTTTAGGACCCAAATGCAGTGGCGAAGAGGCAGAGGTGAGTTCTTGAAGATTTAATTAAATAACTGAGACAATAAAAAAAAAAAAACAAAGTACAAAATACATGGAACCAAAAACCAGAAGAATTCATGGGAAAAGTCAAGTTGGGAGCCAGGTAAAGACGAGGAATCAGCACTGAGGAACTGCACAGGGAGTATTTATGGGAGACTGAACAAAGACTCTGCTAATGAGTTGATTGGGAGCAGGTGTGAAGAGAGGCTTCTAGAAGGGCAATGAAGAAAAACCTAAGCACTCAAATATATCCAGAAAACACCACAAATGGTAAATGGCATGTACTTAAATAGTGCCTTTATTCAAGTCACTACATACAGTCACTCACACACTGATGGTGGCAAGCTACATTGTAGCCACAGCTGCCCTGGGGATCACTGACAGAAGCGGGGCTGCCGTACACTGGCGCCACCGGGTCCTCTGACCACCATCAGTAGACAATGCAGGTGAAGTGTCTTACCCCAAGGACACAACGACAATGAAAGTCAGAGCCGGGGCTTGGACCGTCAACCCTTCGATTTCAGGGCAAACTCCTACATCCAACGGCACTGGTCGCCCCTAATAGGAGTTAAACAAAAAAAAAACTAGAAAACAAAGAAAAACATAAGACGTAAAACTTAAAAGAAAACTTAACAGACCCAAGACTGTGTCACTTAATTTATTGAACAGTATGTAATAATTTCATATTTAAAATACTTTGAGAAGTTTGAATTCTGAATATGACCGGACTTTTCCTTTAAGCACGACTGAACGACCAAGCACTCTCTGTACCCCTAAGAGTTAAAGTCAATTAAACCTGCATTAAACACACAGGATTGTGTGATGACTGGGTGGGTGTAGATCCCAAATTTTATTTATTTAGAAAAAAGATCTGTTAACGAGTTTGTTTTCAACAGTGCTGCATTGCAGGTTTGATTGAAACAATTTTATTATTAAGAATATCTAGAAAATGTTTTCGGTGAATCCTCTCTAATGTGTTCCTTACATGTGCAGCATCCATCCATCCCCATCACAGCTCACCCCATCCCTCTGATGGACTCTAGCCTCTCTGACATCTGCTCACCTCAAAGCAACAGACCCGAATTGACCAACGACCCGCCGAGCCATCCATGTTCACTCTCTCTGACTTTTATTTTTTCTTATCTGAGTTTGCTGGGCGGAGAAAAAATTGAGAGGTTTTACCAGCCCTGAGGAAAAACAGAGAGAAGTGTTCCCTACAGCTGTGATTTGAACTGGAGGCCAGTGGATAAAGACTCCTCTGTTTCTGCTGGCAAGAAAAGCAGAATATTAAACCAAACCCTGCAGACCATAAAAATAAGTTCTTAACTTTCGGTTGTGGGGGGTGATGGGGAGAACATTTGTCCACAGCCAATCAGCTATAGGAAATACACTCCTGCACTTTATCCAGAGAACACAAGAGGGCGCTAACAGGAGATGTCTGTCATTAGTTCATCTGCAGATGGAAAAAATTATTTATTTTCAGATTGTTAACGGATTAAACTTTGGAGATCTGCAAGAACAACAAAAAATAGCGTCAGAAAGCAGTTATTTATGCTCACTGTTTAGTATTACCGTGATTTCCGGATTGTAAGCCGCTGCATTTTGAATAACGCAGCTTATATTATGGTGAGGTTTTTATTTGGATTTCCCTAACTGCCATGGGGGAGGGGGTTACAGCTCAAATTGTACAACAAAACTGCAGGGTTTAAAAGTTCACCGCTAATAATGCATGTTCTCACACTGTGCGAACCGACACTCTTATGCGATCTTATGACGGCGACTGAATTTCAAACACGTTTGGTTTTCTCCCGACCTTACGATTCCTGATCGGGAGGAGGTCGTGTGATCGCCCCTCACAATCTGCCCGATCGAAAAATTATCTTTCGACTGGAGAATCGGCCCAAAAAGGGCAAAAAATCGTACAGTGTACGCCCGGTTTAAGGATCCACTAGCTCCTTAGCCTCGTGAGACCATCCTGATCTCGCGAGCTTTCAAGGTTTCACTCGCAGATCAGTCCGGAGACTCTCTGTTAAAGAAAATTTGGAGCCGTTCACCAAACGAACGTCCAATCAGCGTTGGCTTTGAGGCGGGTTGAGGTGTGACGCAACGAGAAGCGCGACAGTTCAGTCTAAAGAACATGGCGGCTTCAGCCGATGAAACTAGCGTTAGCGTGGCTATGGAGCAAGTTTTATCGGAATTACAGAGTATTTCTTCACTGAAAGAAGAGCTAAACACTGCTCTGGAGGCTTTTCTCAGAGGAAAAGATGTTTTTGCTCTTCTCCCGACTGGTTTCGGCAAGAGTAGCATGGCTTGTGGTTGTGTTTTCGTCCTCGCTCTGTTAGTACGTCAAATGCTTCATTGATCTGATTGGTTTATTTGGCCCGTCTATCACCAACATAGGCCAATCAGCTAACCAGTATTTTCGCCCCTTCCCAAAATTACTTCAACGGAAGGTTTCCAGATGGATATGCGGAGCAAATCCATCTGACGAAGTCAGGTTACTAGCTCCTCACTCCGGAGGACAAGGTTGTTGCTTTTATGCTGTCAAAGTCTCCATTAATACAAAAAAGGTCGCTAAGTTTAGCGTTAGGTACATTTTTTAAAATAAAGAGGCTAGAGGGGTCCGAAAAGTCACTAAAATTAGCAACAAAGGCACTAAGTTGGCGTTTTTTATTCAAAACTACGCTTCGAGTTCCACACTGGCTTGCCTCCGAGCTTCGACGCGCTAACTGATGCGTGCAGTGATATAATGCTGGTCACATGATGTTGTTATTGCAGATATACACAGAAAGCATATATTTACTGACATACTCAGCAAAAACAAAACTTAAAAGAAGAAAACGAACACTACACCAGCAGGAAGCTTTAATTTGTCATTAAATTATTGCAGTTACTGGCGTATAAATAAATAAAAAGTCAAATTATGTTAAAATGTACCTTTAATTTTTTATTTTCTTTAGAGCATTGTAGAGGGGGCTTTTCCTTTTGTTAACATGTTTTTTTTTTAGCTGACTCTGTTAACTGCTCAATAACTATTTCCTTTCTTACTTAAGAAAAGGTTCTTAAACATTAATACAGGCTGGCAAGATGTAGAATAACTTTATCAAATTAAATCATTAGAGTACATGAACTAAAAAGCACTATGAGAGACACATTCCACATCGATAAAAACAATATCGTAAAAAAAACAATAAATATTAGATTATCCGGTGTGAACATTATTACATCCTTTATTTATATTAACATTTTCTGCTGCATCTGGAAGGCAGTTACCATCTGCAGACTAACTTCCTCACCCGAGGCATCTTCTTTTAGCGCTCTGTCAGTCTCTGAGGTTCCTGCTTGGTAAAACTGTACGATCTCTCCAGCATTTCAGTGCATTGCACGACTAAAACTAACTTTCACACTCAAATCCATGACTCCTGTTTCATATCAGTGTTTCTCTATGCAGGAGATTCTCCAGACATCAAATCAATGTTGCCTCAATCACCACCATCTCCTTATTTCTGTCTCACTGCAAAATCCATCTAGAAATGATTAAAAAAATGTCTTAAATCAAGTGTTTTACTCTTAATTTGAGCAGGTAAATAAGATTATCTGTCAATGGAATGAGTATTTTACTCTTAAAATAAAATCATTAGATAATATGCACTTGAAATAAGACAATTGTCTTGTTCCATTGGCAAAGTATCTATTTTTCCTGCTCAATTCAAGAAAAAATGCACTTAATTTGAAGAAAAAAAATGACTTATCCAGATTGATATTTTTTGCAGTGCTCCTAATGGTTATCATGTCATATTATTTTCAAGAAACCCAGTAAACCTGGCAGTGTTAAAACTGAACGAGCAAGGCCTCTTGGACAAATTGAAAAACAAGTGGTGGTACGACAAGGGAGAGTGCGGCAGCGGGGGCGGGGACTCCAAGGTCAGAGCCGGTTTGATGAACCCTGCGTGTGACGGGGGCGGAGAAGGGGGGGGTAACCGGCAGCTAAACATCACATTACCTCTCTGGCAACACTTTTTTAATAAGATTTAGGAAAGAATAATGAAAAATATCCAGACAGGGTAACTGTCAAAGCAAGGATGTGTATCAGGAGCACCATGAAACTTTATTAGCTAATAAAGCTGCATAATCCAACAACATCTGTTATTTAAATCCTCACATGCTTTCAAGTCTATTAATTCAGTTTTCCAACTTTTATATTTTTTTCTTACTAAAAAAAGTGATTTAAGATGACAGTGTTGCATAAATGAAGGTAATCAGTGTGCCGGTTGCCCGTAGTGATATATTAATACGCCTTACAGCGTGAGCCAGCCACGCTACATGGAGTATTTATATCACTTTGACTCTAATGCTTGTTATGTATGGAGTCAGAAAGGAGTCATAATGTTTGTAAACTTATAAATCTTAATTGAAACAGAAAAAAATATAAGTTGATATTGAAGGTCAAATTTTTACCTTATAATCAGAGAAACTAAATAAGTAAACATTAAATAATAAGAATTGAATCTAAATTCTTCTCCTCAAGTCATTCAGTTGAGTATTTTAATTGCGCTTTTTCTTTAATTTCTTTTCTTTATTGCAGTTTTAGATTTTGAGATTCAAATACATTTCTTTCTGTTTTTTTTTAAGTTTAAAATTCCCTTTTAAGTTTAGAATTTTTTTTCACATTCAAATTTGAACCCCAATCTGAAGGGAGTGGGCGGGGAAACGTGATTGACAGCTTGCAGCAGCGCTGGAGAAACGTCCCGTTCCATGTTGCATTCAAGGACTTTTTGGCAATAATATTGAATTAAAGACATACCGGAACATTTACACTGGAACTGTCACTTATCATCATTCCAGGATGCGTTAGTATATATAAAAATAAAAAGCCATTGTATAAAGCACAAAACTTTCCCACGACCGAAAAGTAAATTCTGCATCCGTTTATGGAAAGATGGCGTCTCCACCGAGTGGTTCAAGCAACACTGCTCATCAGGTAAGTTAAATCATTTTTACAAACTACATTTTCAAAGTCCTAAATAATGCAATGAAGATTAAAAACTTTAAAAGATGTTAAAAAGGGAACTACGCTCCTAGCGATGTATTTGTCCTTGGAGTTGGAGTTCCCACAGTATTTGAACGCAACATGGAACAGGAAATCCCTCCAGCGCTACTGCAAGCTGTCAATCACGTTTCCCCGCCCACTCCCGTCAGATTGTTGTCAAAATCTGAATGTGAAAAAAAAGTTTATTTGAAAGTGGTAAAAAAAAAAAAAATCCTGATACTGAAAAAAATATTTAAAACTAAATAAAAAACTGCAAGAAATGGATTTGAATCTGAAAATATAAAATGTAAAACTGGAAATAAAGAAAAGAAATTAAAAAAATTTAAAATACTAATCTGAATTTTGATTAAATTCTTATCTTATGTTTGCTTTTTTAGTTTCTTACATTATAATGTAAAAAAATTGACATTAAATATCAATTTCTATTTTTTACGTTTCAACTAAGAATTAGAGGTTTACAAAAATGTTGACCCCTTTCTGACTCCATAGGTTATGGTATTAATTTGTATGTTTGTGTTTTTCTTTGTCAAAAGCAAGAACAAGTATTGACTGTTGTGTGAATGTACTTGTTGCTGTGTATTTCTGAATTAATAACATAAAATAACATGGTATAATATGTTATTTATGTTATTTCCCTATTGTTGGAAGAATCCCAGTAAACCTAGCGGTGTTGAAACTCAATGAGCAAGCCATCTTAGACAAACTGAAAAACAAATGGTGGTACGATAAAGGCGAGTGTGGCAGCAACGACGCCGCAAGAAAGGTTAGTCTGCAACGCAAATCTGACACCTCACAGCACCTCCCCCCCACTTTACTCCTAAACCGGCACCTTTCCCCTCTGCAGTCCATCCCTCAGCCTTTACCAAACACCACATTCCCACTATGTGACGCTCGTTGTACTGGTCTAAATACACTCCTCTTTTTCCACTTTAGGATTTGCTTTAAAAATACACTCAAAGAATTATGCAAAATCAATGCATTAGTCCCTAAAAATGCAGTTTGATTGATTTAGTTTGAAGCAATCTTTAATCAGCAGGATCCCTTTTTAAAATGCACCAATCAAAATCATTTCAAATCTTTCCACTACTGAGAGGAATTTGTGCGAAACAGTTTCCCCTCACTTGTTATGCTTTCGCATCGCACAGATCTTACTGCACTTAGACAGTCAAATGTGGCGTACATTATGTTTTTCCAGCTCTGAAAAGGTCATCACTTGAGTGGCTCCTCACATTATTTCCAAACTATCATTTTAGTGCAACATACACACCACTTTCTGCATCCCTTGGCCCCCTGTCTAAGGATGTATAAAAACCTTTAAAAATAATCAACCTTTTACTGTAATGGCATGATTTCACACTATTAGCAAATGTTAGGAAAAGACTGATTTTAGTACACTTAACTAATGTGGAAAAAATAAATACATAAAAGAGGCAATAATAAAATCTGGTGCAGCAAGCAGAGAGAAGTCTTAACAGCTCTACAAAATAAAATAAAAAAGAAGCATAATATTTTGATAAAAATGTTGAAACTGAATTTTTGCAGGCATGGTTGTCCTACAGGTCTCAGAGCATTTATATTTGTTCATTTGGGGTTTTATGCTTGCATTGCAATATTAAATTACTGGTTTTCTTTTAAGGACTAGTAGCATTCCGATCCAAGAATAAAACAAAACAGAAAATTACTTTTTTTTTTTGGTTTGAAGTCCTTATTTCGCCTTTTAACAAAATATGTAAAAAGAAAAAACAAAAATTATTTTTTTCATTAATAATTTATTACTATGCGATAAGTCAAGATTATTTTTTGTGTAGTCTTCTACTGGCTGTTATCAGGTATATCTGATTGTGTACAATAGGATTTTGAGCAAAGTTTTTACCATTAAATTATGCAAAAGGTGTTAGACGCAAAACATTTCAGAAACCGTATGTATCAAATATGATACATTTGGCATTATAGGGTTAAAAATAAGACCAAAAAAATCACTTTATATGTGAATTTTCTATAGTATAATCTATTTCATGAATTTTAATACTCTTAAGAAGTGAATTTTCTAACTTCCTAACATTTATTAAGAAGTTAATTTATTTCAGGAAATCAGTTTATTATTTTTACTCCTACAAAAATCTTTCATTAAACTTTTAAGATATATTTACTATTTTTACATTAAAAACTCCCATTTGCTTTTTTTAGATAATTTTAACACAAATTGAATTAACTTTAAATTATACATACTCATTAGTTATGTATTTAGAACCAATAAAGAATACTTACTCAAAATTAATACTAATGTATTTATTTAAAATACATAAAGTTTATTGTATCAATCATGCTGGTGACGGGAAGCCAGTGTAATGAATGGAGAATGGGGGGTAATGGTAACCTGACTCCGCCAGATGGATTTGCTCCGCATATCCATCTGGAAACCTTCCGTTGAAGTAATTTTGGGAAGGGGCGAAAATACTGGTTAGCTGATTGGCCTATGTTGGTGATAGACGGGCCAAATAAACCACTCAGATCAACGAAGCATATGACGTACTAACAGAGCGACGGCGAAGAGGAGCCAATTGATAGATCAAACTCTTACGAAACCAGTCGGGAGAAGAGCAAAAACATCTTTTCCTCTGAGAAAAGCCTCCAGAGCAGTGTTTTGCTCTTCTTTCAGTGAAGAAATACTCAGTAATTCCTATAAAACTTGCTCGATAGCCACGCTAACGCTAGTTTCATCGGCTGAAGCCGCCATGTTCTTTAGACTGAACTGTCGCGCTTCTCGTTGCGTCACACCTCAACCCGCCTCAAAGCCAACGCTGATTGGACGTTTGTTTGGTGAACGGCTCCAAATTTTCTTTAACGGAGAGTCTCCAGACTGATCTGCGAGTGAAACCTTGAAAGCTCGCGAGATCAAGATGGTCTCACGAGGCTGAGGTAATGTGCTCATGTGGAGTTAGGAAGCTGAGACGGAGCCACTTCTTGCAAGAAATAAGGTTCCTCAAACGGAGAGAAAGAGCTCTCCTCAATACATACTTTATACCTTACAATTTCCCAACACACACTCCCCCCAGGGGAACGAACCCACCCCCTGCATCAATAACTTTCTCACAGTTTAACATTGAAGCAAAACAACTTTGAGTTCATCGAGGCCGTTCATAGAGATTTTCTAAATTTTGGGACAATATGGTCTGATGAAGAGTACATTTATATACATATCTAAGCCAGAATGATTTGACATTTAAATATTACTTCCCTAGGACTTTAAAGACTAATTGGGATAAGGTTAGAGAAGTAATTTCTATGAGGCGGTTTTGTAATTTCCATGAAAAATTAAAAGATTGTGTCACAGCTCAAATACTAACACTATGAAGTCCAGTCTGTCCCTGAAAAATCTTAAATTGTTAATTTAATCAACACTGAAGTTTATAAAATCAACGTGGCACATCAACCAATCAAAAAACTTACAAAAATGAACAAGAATATATTTATTTATATGATCAACGCTTCACTACAATGATATAAAAAAATAATCTGTGGTGAAACCTACATAAAATATCAAAACATGCCACTAATTTCTATGAGACTGTTTTCTAATTCCAATGAAAAATGAAAAACTTTTGTCACAGATTTTATCACAGTTATCAGATAATAACACCTCCTAAATACGCCCAAGCTGTCCATCACAGATCCTTCATTGTTCTGCAGTGAATTTCGTGACTAAATATAGCGTTTGGTTTAGTTTTATGGCATGAATTGTTTTATTGGATCACATCAGCTAAATCATTAGGAAGTGCCTCCAGACGCATCCCTCCTGTGGCTCTTAAAATGATTACGTTCTGCTCTAAGCTAAATTGATTTTATTAAGTTCTTTTTGTAATTATATACTAAATGTAAACTTCCTATGCTACATCAAAAGTATGTGACAAAGCTTCAGTTAGTCTCAATCAGCACCGGCTTTACAAGCAATAGCAGAAAGAACAGAATTTTTTTTATCACCCATACTTTTTATAAGCAATTTCTTAAAATCATTATGAGGACACAATCTGGTTAATACTCTGCTGGCTCTCTAGTGTGTTTTTATTTTCTCTGAACCGCATCGTGCAGCGAGGGATTTACTGTTTATTGCTGCAGCCTAAATGGAAAACGGTTGGTGATCGTTTAGGATTTAGTAATGTATGTAAACAATATAATGATGTACACAGAGAAGGGACATAGCACACCTTCTAAACACACAAGTATACGAGATAAGGTATTAGAATAATCCTAGTTAGAGTGTTTCTTATTGAATAAACAAGAAGGACATGGAGCAGAAGGATGAAAACATGTCGGCCGCTGAGTTTATTCTCATGTAATCTCTGTAGTCTGGCCTTTAATATAATCCCATCCCTATTGTCTCACCGTACAGTTTGCTTAGAAATGTTGTCAGTTTGAAACGCCGAGCCCACTTTGCATGCGTTAGCGGTTTGTGTTATCTCCTTACACACTGAAGCGGTTATCCCCGACTGTAAAGCTCAGATTTCTTTCCATATGTTGACCCATATGGACCTTTGATCCTGCAGAAAATTTGCTGCCTAACGCTGATTGACAAACTGTGTGCCAAGAGGGGTGCAGCCTCCAGGAAAGATATTATAATGTGATTTAGATCCAATAATGCCCTAAATGAGCGGCATACATACTGTAGGCTCGCAGCAAAGCAGATAACCTTATAGAGATACTTCCAGCTGTTTACATTAAATATTACAATAGAGACTCATGTCTGGTACGTGATCTGTTATTACGGTTAAACGGAGCTCCAGGTTTCTATTTTTTTTTATTGTTTACTGTTTCAGCTGAACGTTTAAATTATAGATAAAAGTCCGATTTTTGACTCACATTGTAAAGATCTTTATAACATCTTTTTTTTTTAAAGCAAAGCCTAAACAATAATTCACACATGAAGACTTATTTCAGCTCCGCGTTTTATTGTCATTAAACTGTCACAACGAAATTAGCTCTCTGCATTTAACCCATCCCCTCGGGGAGCAGTGGGCTGCCATGGTGCGGCGCCCGGTAAGCAGTCTGGGGGTTAAGGGTCTTGCTCAGAGACCCTGAGTGGCAGTAACGTGGGGGTGGGGCTCGAACTCAGAACCTCAGCATTCCAAGCTCTATGATAGTATTTATACCTAAAAACTAATTACAAGCTAAATCAATGGGAACTACTAGACACATCTGCAATCAACAACAATTATTGAAGATTTCCAGAGGACTTCACCATTGAAATTCACCAGAGCTATAGTGAAACTGACAATGCCCACGTGCATGGCAGCTGGATGCTGGAATACATCGGGGAAAAGTGAAAAAAAAGAGTTATTCCACCTTTCTGATTCCTGATCCTCCACGGACGGGTTGGTCGTTGGATCGTCAACTTGAAGAGGGAGGATTTGCCATCGAACTTCTGGCCAGAGAAAAAACCCGTAATATGTAGCCAACATTTGGAAGAAGAATGTTTTCAAGATGACTTGGATAATAGCGCGTTGTGACAAACACCAGATACAGCACTGGGACTTGATCAACAGCCGATACCGCACCGTGACGTCACTAACCAGTAGGTGGCAGTAGTGTACTTTGACAAACATGGATGCCTCCAGTAAAGAACATTCACATGAAAATTACTCTTAATTAAAACACTTATAATTTATTGAACAGTATGGAATAATCTGCTATTTTAAGTACTTTCAGAAGTTTGAATTCTGAAAATGAGCGGACTTTTCCTTTAACTCTGAATTGATCTAGCCTAAGGTTGGAAACGCTTGAGTTTTCAGCTTCATAAAAGCTCCTGTGAGTTAGTTTAATCAACTCTAAGTAGGTCCATTCAGTGTTGAATACGTGCTTAACACATATGAAAAGTCATTATCAGTGTAGCACCAATTAAAGGAGTCACCATGACAACAAGCAACAGGAAGTGCCTATTCCACTTGAACAAGAGATTTTAATGCAGAAATGAAAAAAAAAAACGTTGGAGAATGTTTTTAAAAGACAGCTACATTAATCCTTTTAACACTTTCCTCTTTAAAATGTTTAACAAGATAAAAAATATATTAGTTTATTTGGTTTTTTTATACTTGCATTGCAATCTTAAATTACTGCTTTTCTGTTTAAAACTACGGGCATTTTTAAAAATAAGAAGAAAAAAAACTGTCTATATAAATTTTCTTTTGTATAATTTATTTCATGAATGTTAATATTTTAAAGAAGTGTATTTTCTGACTTCTTAATGCTGGCTGCAGTATAATCACTTAACAGCAAAGGTTAATATAAAATTCCTCGTAAACTAATTTTCTTGACTTTCCTTTAGGCAACCTCCTCCTTCAGACTAAAGATTTGTTCAAGCATTTCATTTGTAGGGAATAAAACTCAGACTTTTTTCAATATGTCATAAAACTATTGTTTTTTCTGTCTATTTATAATCCACATCACGAAGCCTTTGCTTTAACTAACATTTTTCCTTCTAATTAAGGGAAAAGCTGTTATTTACTCCCAGACAAATAAGAGCTCTTCATTAGCTGCTTTATTCTCCTTTAGTTGCTTTTAATTGTTCTTCTTCTTAATGGAAAAGCTTTTATACACATCATCTCTAAAGTGTTTCTCATAATTTGTGCTCTGAAGAGGAGCAGTTTGAGAAAGCTTTTAATTTTTTGCTGCGTGATAAAAGAAAATGTGTCTGAAAGGGAAGAACAGGAAACGTTTACAGACCATCAGTCACACAAACTGTGACCTACGATGGAAAGTCAATAAACAAGCTGTTGTGTTTATGTTTACTAACATATACTGTGGAAATTGCACAAATTAAAGTCAGATTCATAAAATAAAATAGTCTGTAGTTTAAATAATCTAAGTGTTTAAATGTTACTATGATTGGTCAAAAGGTGCATGTCAACCAAAGATTAGATGATTTAAAATAGTCTTTCCTAACCAAATGGTTCGGGTGTGAGGAAGTGGTCATGTGCACCATTATTTATCGTACGGATAGATGTAGGAATAAATAAACACAGACGGAATCAGAGTATTTATTTCTTAATTGATGCCCATCTAATGTTTTTTTTTTCCTGAACTGTCACACCATTTGCGATTTACGACGGAGTATTAGGGCCAGGCTAGAGATTATTTTTTTCTATTTCGAGAATAAACTGTAACATTACGAGAATAAAGCCGTAATGTTATGAGAATAAAGTACGGTGGCCCTGAAGTGCAAACTGCAACTACAAATCTAAAAGCGCAACTACATTAAGAAAAACACAATTACATTAACCTACCAGAGAAGGTAGGTACCAGTGGGAAACATGAGACATCGCTGATGTGACGACGGCGCCGTTTCACCCTTGAACCGGAAGTCATTCTGCCTGCTGCGGCTTTTAAAACATGGATATTGTCGGCGCCCCAAACATAGCTGCCGTTATCTAGGAATATTTTGAATCAGGACATACGTACGAGGCGATACTGGATATGCTCAAGACTAATCACAAAATTTCAGTTAGTTTGCGTACACTAAAGACACACTTAAAAGAAGCTGGACTGTTCAGACGACGCAACTTCAAGGGTCAAACGGCGGCGGCGTCCAATCAGCGATGTCTCATGTTTCCCACTGGTACCTACCTTTTCCGGTAGGTTAATGTAATTATGTTTTCCTTAATGTAGTAGCGCTTTTAGATTTGTAGTTGCAGTTTGCACTTCCGGGCCACCGTAATAAAGTCATCATACAACAACCCGTTTCAGAAAGAAAGCTTGGAGCTCCGCCCAGCAGATGACGGCCAACCAGCTCCACCAATGAGCAACCAGAGTCCACTTTGACATCCTGCCCAGTTTGATGCTGCTGCTAAAAGATTTCCTGATTTGTCAAACCGATGCTAAAGTAGAACTTCACATTTTGCTCCACATTCCTCATGTTAGGGAAGAAAGGGCTTCTTGAAGGAGATGTCATAAAATACAACTTGTTTCCCGTAATTTTAGGACTTTATTCTCTTAGTATTACCACTTTATTCTCATAATTTTACGACTTTCTTCTCATAATTTGACAACTTTATTCTTGTAATTTTATTAATTTATTCTCATAATAGAAAAAAGAAATCTCTAGCCTGGCCCCTAATACTCTGTCGTAATATTACTGGCACCCTTATTTAAAGAAAAAAAAAAAGGAAAAGCACCAAAAACTTAATTTCAAATAGATATAGGAGTAGCCAATCAAAATTTCCCCACTGTCCTTGATAGGTCCTTGGCTGATCCCCGACAATTCATTATTAAACATCAATCTTTGTACTAAAATATTCTTTCTGTCATGATTTTTGGACATTAAGATCTAAAGAGAATCATCATCTCCTGGTCAGACCCTGTAATTCGGTGAGAGGGTGGAGTCAGAGTAAAAAAAGATGCTGCTTCTTGTTATTTAATTGATTCCTCTGACTGTACAAAGTGGCATAATGAACCTGGGTCCTCATCCAGCTTCTGTTTGTGTCAGATATGAAATGTTTGAATCCAGTCCTTTATTCCTAAGGGAGTAATGTCCATAAAATTCAATATGAAATAACTAATTTCTAACTTTGTTTTTGTTATACTTCATTTTTTAATTTAGTATAACTAAAATATTTGATAATGAGCAAACCACAGAGAGAAGTGATTTCCTTACCTAAAGCCTGGTCCAGTTCAATAAGCAGATGAGTGAAGTTTTCCCTCCTAAAGTTACAGTCTGAACGACACAGATCTGATTTTTTTTTCCAATCCCACCCAGGCCACTTGGCTCCGTGGTCCTGAATCCGATACGAATCTGATCTTTTGAAATGCGATCCGCTTCTGAACGGCCATGTCGCATTCATCCCACCTGAACGCTATTAATAGCCGACATTATTCTGCTTCTTGCTACGCAGAAGAGGCAAGAAAAACAACCATGGCGGACCATGATGCAGTATTTATGTTTAACATAATGAAAAGATTTATATTTTACGGTTGGGAAAGATCGCTAGATGAGCTCCGGTAACTACCATCCATGTTCTGGATGGTTCCTCTACTGCGCATGCAGGACACTTGCTTTGTATGAATGCAGTTCACACAGGAGATCACATATAAGTCGTATATATTTGGAAATGTGAACGGCAACGCAAAGAAAATCCGAATTAAGCATTAAGGCCTGCAGGGTAAACGTAGCCTTAGAGTCCATCTGTTTTTCCCAAAACCCAAAGATGCAGTTCCCTGCATCCAGACTGCAGAGTATCCATACAAGGTACCAGAAATTAACAGAGTATACAGGTAACCTTTCCTAAATCGGTATCCAATCAAGTCTTTATACCCTTGGATGCATTTTATTATGATTAATATCTGATTTTTATTATAAAAAGCTATAAATCATCTAAAATTATAAATTTTTTAATGTGGTTCATGTCATGACTTCTATAGATTAACATGAGTGTAGCACATCTGAATAGATGGATTTCATTTCTTTCCCATTTTGTAAGAGTTTCTAAAATCAAATAAAATTCACTAGAGTTTAAAGAAATAGTCGATCTGATGTCATGAAACATTAATACATTTGGGGAAGAATTTATGCTTACTGATTATTACCTTTTGCAACAAATGCAAACAAGCAAAGTTGAAAACATTTGCTTAATTTATGGAACATTTCTAAAATCCAACCACTTTAAACAAAAGGTTGTAAAGCACCTTATATCAAAATGTTATTACTGTGGACAGGAGACATTAAACTGCAGATACTGACCTGTACAACACACCTGTCTCCAGATTCAGAAGTTAACCCCTTAAGTTCGTAGGAGCAAATTCTACCTGAAATTAAATATGTGAGTTAAAGCAAGTACAGCTCCCAAACTATAAATTGGAAATACAATTGTTTGAATTTGTATGACAGCAAGGCATTTTCAGGTGGAACCACTATTTTAAATGCCACCATGTCTGATTTATAGGTGATTAAACAAAAATAAATATATATATATTTAGCCTTGCCAAATTTCTTTTCCAAAATAAACACTGCAAAACACCATGAAACCCCATTTGAATCTCTGGATGAACCCTGAGACCTTATAGATCCACATGTTGACTATAACTCGAAGCATGTTTGTTCCACAAAGGTTTCAATAGACGGAAATGGGATTATGGCACAGTGCCAAAATGGGCCAAATGAATTTTTTTCCAACACATAAAAGGCAATCTGGTCAGACAAATATGCTGATTTACATTATTGAACACCTTCTGCATAAGACAAAGCCTTTGCTCCTAAGATTTAGCCGTCGTTTAATTGAAATTTACCAATAATGTCACTAAACTGAATAGAAAATGAGAATAACAAAGCAAGCTTATGTAACGCATGCCGGTGACCAGAGATGGCAAAAGTACTCACTTTCCGTACTTGAGTAAAAGTACAGATACTTGTGTTAAAAAATACTCTGGTAAAAGTGGAAGCACTGATTAAACTTCTTTACTCAAGTAAAAGTAACAAAGTACAGGCTTGTAAATTTACTTAAAGTATAAAAGTAAAAGTAGAAACCACTGTTTTCATGCCGTTGCCTACATTTTAAATGGATGTCTGCCAATAGGACTAGATCTCCGTTGTGTTCATTTTCAATCATCTCGTCGTCCATGCTACTATGCTAACGCCACCGCCACCAAGCTGCAATGATTTGCCGCGAATGAATACCGCCGAATCTGTCGATTCATCTTGTAGTGGTGCGTCAAATGCAACGTAGATTCCCATCCAATTAGATTGAATTTGGTATTGATGACGTGAAAAATAATAACGGTAACTCCATTGAAATGATTCAAAACTAAAGTAACGAGCCAATTTTTTTAAAATGTAAGGAGTAGAAAGTACAGATATTTGTGTAAAAATGTAAGGAGTAGAAGTAAAAAGTCGCCATAAAAATAAGTAGTAAAGTCAAGTAAAAATATCAGAAAAATCTACTTGAGTACAGTAACGAAGTATTTGTACTTCGTTACTTCCCATCTCTGCCTGTGACATCACCTGAAATCATCAAAACAGTTACCTACGACCCCTCCTTGGAAAGATCTGAGCCTCTAGTTTCCAATGATACCGGCCATTAGGGGGCGGGGCTAAAAATGAATACCCGCTGTTGCATTACTCAAGCAGACACACATGTTAGGTGGAATTTTATTTGTTTACACAGCTATAAAACGGAAATTTTAAAGCCCCATTTAAAAGGCGTGTGGATGAAACACCATGTGACTGTGTTTCGGCCATTTCTATAAATATATAGGCAAGGCAAGGCAAATTTATTTGTATAGCACAATTCAGTACAAAGACAATGCAAAGTGCTTTACATGATTAAAATATAGGAAGATAAAACAGAATCAAAGCAAGTAGGAAAAAAAAACAAAATAAATAAATAAAAAATAAGTAAATAAAATAAAATAAAAAATGCAGAAACAAAAAAAGAATAATAAAAAAAGTAGGATTAAAGAAAATATGTTGTAGTAGAACTGTTTAACTAGAACAGTCGAAGGCAATATAAATATATAAATATATATATATATATATATATAAATATAAACATCATATAAACATATAATATAAACATCAGCTGGTGTCAGCTGGGCCAGGCTCAAGAGGTTGAAGATAGGTGACATCAGCTGGAGTATTAATCACTCTCCTGATTCCTTTCAGAGTCAAATCTTTGTCGGCTCTTTTTAATGTGAAATAAACATTGTTAGCTGCGATAAAACTAGTAATACCTCCAAATAATTCATAAATATTGCCTCTGCTCATGTAGATATGGAAGGCTCACAAGTGTAATTCAATATTATACACAAAATGACTAAAAATGAAAGTGGAATAAATCCCTGCTAGGTGATTTATGAATTCCTTCCATTATTTTTAATTAAAATCTCCTCAACAGGGCAAGCTCAGACAGGATGCGTCATATTTATTACAGGGGTGTCATGTGCTCCCCTTGTTCTCTCTGTTCCTGCAGTGTTGGAATGCATTAGCCAGCATAGATGTCAACAACCATTGAAAGCCCCTCATTGAGATTAGTGTGGCAGCAGTACATTTTATTCATGGCTTTTAACATCTATTCTCTGTTTTCCGACAGATTAGCTGGAGCATAAATAATTTACAGGAAAGTTTTTACTGGTGCAGATAGTAAAATATGGCAAACACTGAGGGAGCATAACTAAGATTTTCTGCAGCCTGCTGTTTTGAGATGCTGCCTAATGATGTATTTTTCAGCTCCAAGTCTGGAGTAAAAACTCCATCTGCCCGGTTAGTCATCAAGTGTTGCTTTTTCTATGAGAACATAAAACAGATACAAAAACAGGATATACAGTTAATACCGACATTATGGGACCTTCCTCTTCCTGTTCAAATGGATGGTGATTACCTATGTGGCTCCTGTTCTCTTATGTTTGTATGTTAGAGCCTCCCTGTTCAGTCCAGTTTATCTGTTTGGTATGCGTGTTTTTGTGGATTTAATTACTTGTTTGACTGCAGTGCCTTGCAAAAGTATTCATAACCCTTGAATTTTTCCAATAAGGTCCCTGATTTACTAAGATTCTGCATATATATTTGCATAAAATCTTACAGTGATTGATTTCATAAATATGTGGGAAAGATGCTGATCATCAGAATGCTGTAAAATACTGGGAGTAAAATGTGCAAATGTGATTTTCTTCTTCTTTTTTTTGTTTATCAGCCACAATATGATTTAACCAACCCAAAACAGATGTTTACAGTTACTGTACTTTCTTTTTTTAAACGTTAAGCATTTTTGAAAGTCAGGTGCAAACTTTCGCATAAACAAATCTGTGGTCACTATGGTGAAAGGGAGGCACAGGTGTAATGAGGGACAGAAGAGGGTGTTCATTGCGCTTGTCACCATATTTGGACTTGGAGAATTATAATAGTAGAGACATATTATCTATTTAGCAATTCCATTTCTGGAAAATGGTCATTGCAACATTTTTTTTTATTTTATGGTTTCCTGTCTAGCAAGTATAGAGGAAGGGAGTTATAGTTATATAAAATACCTTACAGCAATAATGTATTTTTGGGTGAATAAAGAGAAACATACTTTTAGAGTTTGGTCTTAGAAACATGTTATAAATTATCATGTTGCATTTAATTTTTCTTTAGAATTATGCAATACTTTGAGTAATCATGTAAATTCCAATAAAATGCACTAAAGCTTTTGGTTTTAACACCAAAAAAATAGGATCAATTAAGGGAAAATTATACATTTGCAAGGCACTTACTGTTAACTGATTATTCTGACTGCATGTAAATGTATTGAATTTTGATCCATAATTGTTAAGAGTAAGACAGCATGTTTTGTAAATTGAAAAAAAAATAAAATATATATATATATATATATATATATATATATATATATATATATATATATATATATATATATATATATATATATATATATATATATATATATATATATAATACATAATATATATATATATGTGTGTGTGTAATGTTTAGTCATATATTGTACCACTTTTGTTCCAATGTTCTCTCTCACATCTGGCCTCTGGCCCTTCTCCCTGCTCCTCTTCCCTCCAGGACAAGACGAGTGCTCTTAGCCTCAGCAATGTGGCAGGCGTCTTCTACATCCTGATTGGAGGCTTGGGTCTAGCCATGCTCGTGGCACTGGTGGAGTTCTGCTACAAATCGCGGACCGAGTCCCACCGAATGAAGGTGTCGACCGCGCGAGCCGCGGCAGCCACAGCCGCTCAGGCCTTTCACTGCTCAGCCTTAGAAAGTGGTGCTAGCGCCCCCTACACTGAGCTGCAGGGCTACGGCCTGTACGCCAACAACACTGTTAAGATATAAGGGCAGAGCACAGCCATGGGGTAGGAAACGCTGCGATCAAACAATGATGATGATGATGATGATGCGTCTGCCTCCACCCCGTCCTGCCCATCTAACCGTGACCACAATAGGGCCGTTCACGGCTTCCACCGCAGTGCCAACGCTGTCCTCTACCTCTCTCTACCTCTGCCGCTGCCTTACTCAGTCTTTGTTACCGACTTTCTCCGGTGCTTTTTAATCACTTGATTTCAAAATTGCCTTTATGCCTGTTTTCTTTAGGGTCTGCAAATATTTTTATGTCTTCTCTTAAAATTTGATGGTTTCATCTGGGCTAATCCATATTATTTTAGTACCTGCTCAATAAGAGAGAAAACGCTTCTTCGTCCCATGACCTGACTCAGTACAGATATGTGATGTAATTTTTGGTTGTTAATAAGCTTATAACTAAGGAAGCCGAGAGCGGTCGTACTCGACTTTTTTTTTTCTTTTGCCTTCTCAAGATAATGACAAAACTATCTCGTTATCACGGTTAAACCATGAATTGTTTTCTCATTATCTTATCAGGAGAAAACGGTTATTGATTTCTTGAGATAACAAGTTAATTAACCTGTATGAGTAAAGAATGAGGCTGGCCAACAGCCCTGGATTCCCAGTCCATCCATGCCTGCGGGGCCCCTAGTTGTGCAGTCGTGGTACCGTGTGTGCGCAGATAATCAGTTTTTTTAGTTTCCTCTTTCTTTTCACTCATTTTCAGGTCGTAGTGGTTGATTGGTTTCATTACATACAGTAGACATTTCTGCTCAGAACTTTTATGGAAAGAATTGTTAGGCACAGCCAAGCTGTTGAAGGGATCCGTTTTGGTGGCCTTAGGATCGCGTCTCTGTTATTTATAGATGATGTGGTTCTATTGGCTTCATCAGGGCGCCATCTACAGCTCTCACTGGAGCGGTTCACAGCCAAGTATGAAGCGGCCGGGATGAGAATCAGTGCCAACAAATCCGAGACCATGGTCTTGAGCCGGAAAAGGGTAGAGTGCCTTCTCCGGGTTGGGGAGGATGTACTGCCCCTAGTGGAGGAGTTAAAGTATCTTGGGGTCTTGTTCACGAATGAGGGGAAGATGAAGCGGGAGATCTCGATCTCAGAAAGACCTGAGCCAAAAAGCAAAGCTCTCGATTTACCGGTCGATCTACGTTCCTAACCTCATCTATGGTCTTTGGGTCATGACCGAAAGAACGAGATCCCGGATACAAGCGGCTGAAAATATTTTTCTCCGTAGTGTGTCTGGATTCTCCCTTAGAGATAGGGTGAGGAGCCAGTTGAGGTGGCTCGGGCATCTGGTTAGGATGCTTCCTGGACGTCTCCCTGGTGTTCCAGGCACGTCCCACCTGGAGGAGGTCCAGGGGGAGACCCAGGACACGCTGGAGGGACTATGTTTCTCAGCTGGCCTGGGAGCGCCTTGGGATTCCCCCAGAGGAGCTGGACCAAGTGGCTGGGGAGAGGGACGTCTTCTATCTAGACTCATTTAGACTCATATTTTCTACCTGTTAAAGGCGTAACATCGGGGCTGTTCAGAAAACACCCGACACTAAGGCGCCGGAGGCATAGGTCTATTTGCTTATGAATCAGAAGTGGAAGCAAATCATCAAACCACCAACGTCATCTTGTTATCTAAAAGTTAAAAACAGGATTATTCACAGAATTACACATAGACTGCCATGACTTATAAATCCTCTCCCGCTGTTGTGGTATTGAAGGATGTAATCAGTTTTAACACACACCAATCATCTCGTTATGATGAGAAATCGGCTTTTGTTATCTTTAGATAATGAGAAAATTAACTCGTTTTCTCGAGAAGGCATGAAAAAGTATTAAAGGGACACGACCGTTCTTGGCTTCCGTATTTAACAGTGACTTAGATACAAAAAAAAAAGAGCAAATCCCTACAACAGAGTCATTGACAGGACTATTTCGTTATAGTGTTGTGCAAACAATCATGTTCACCATACTTTCAATTTAAGTTCAACCTGTATTGTTACCGTATTTTCACGACTATAAGGCGCACTTAAACGTCTTTTTTTCCCCTCAAAATGTGCGGTGCGCCCTATGGTGCGGTGCGCCCTATGTGTGTTGTAACTGCGACTTTTGAGACCACCTCATTGAGGAGATGATGAAAGAGTGGCTGAATGTCAGGAGACCAGGTGTTTTTTTTCCACTCATCACCATCGCTGTTAATATGTGACTCCATGCGTGCCCATCTCACAGCTGATGTGAAAAACATGGGGAAACAAATTAACGCTGTGCTCGCTGTTCAACCGCTCGACATCGGTGTGAACCGGACCCAGCAGGTGCAGCAGAAGTAGCGAGTTTACATGCAAAGTCAATGGTTGACGCGCATATAGGTGCAGTAAAAGGTCCTGCAGCGCATTTTGGTGCAGCACGTCGGGAGCGTTTAAGCATCTGACGCACCGCCAACGCGCTGCTGCTGCTCAGATGGAGAAATTGAAGTTTTGCTGCTGGACGCGCCGCATCAACCAATCAGAGAAGCTGATCTGGGAGCTGACAGCGAGACACAGCGCTCTGATGATATTAACGCAAATGAAAAGGCTGGATGAATGAGGAGATGATGAAAGGCAGGTGTATGTGAGGAGACCAGGTGCTTTTTTCCACGCATCACCATCGCTGCGTGCCCATTTCACAGCCGATGTGAAAAAAAGATGAATCAAATGAACGCTGTGCTCGCCGTTATCCCGGGGGTCTGACAAAGGAACTTCCACCGCTCGACATCGGTGTGACGCGCCCGTTCAAAGTAAGGCTGCGAGCGGCGTGGGAGCGATGGATGACAGACTGAGACCACAGTTTCATGATAAATGGAAGGCAGCGCCGGGCAGATTACGCCACCGTTTGCGGATGGATTGTAGATGGACTGTGTCTGCTGGCTCTGTTGTTCAAGCTTTCGCAAAAGCCGGCATTATTTCTGAGGAGCTGCGCTGCACGGAAAGTGACTCTGACAGCGCAGAAGGGGAAACTGGCATGTCTGATTTAGCGCAGCTGTTTTATTCAGAGGAATGCTGAGGATAACAGAGGATGATGACTTTGATGGGTTTAAGGCGAATGAAAAAGGCTGGATGGACGAGGGGATGATGAAAGCTTGGCTGAGGGAGGTGTATGTAAGGAGACCAGGTGGTTTTTTCCACGCATCTCCATCTCTGTTAATTTGTGATTCCATGCGTGCCCATCTCACAGCCGATGTGAAAAAAAAGGTCAAAGAAATGGACGCTGTGCTTGCTGTTATTCCGGGAGGTCTGACAAAGGAGCTTCAACCGCTCGACATCGGTGTGAACCGCCCGTTCAAAGTAAGGCTGCGAGCGGCGTGGGAGCGATGGATGACAGACGGAGACCACAGTTCCATGAAAAGTGGAAGGCAGCGCCGGGCAAGTTACGCCACCGTTTGCGGATGGATTGTAGATGCTTGGACTAACGTTTCTGCTGGGACTGTTGTTCGAGCTTTTGCAAAAGCCGGCATCATTTCCGAGGAGCCGCCCGGCACGGAAAGTGACTCTGACAGCGAAGAAGAAGGGGAAACCGGCATGTCGGATTTAGCGCAGCTGTTTAATTCCGAAACAGAGGATGAGGACTTTGATGGGTTTGATTAATACTTTTTAATAAATACTTGAATAAAGCACAATCATACTCAGTTTTGCTCCCGCTCTATTTTTCTACCTAAAAAACTTAATTCAACAGCCGCCTCTGGGCCGCAGCGCATCCGGACTCACCTCCGCAGGTGTTTTTTCATCTAAATAATCTAAATCTTTTTAAGTGAGAAAGTCCACCGGAAAATTTAATCATTACAGTCAGTTCATCCAGATTATTATCCTGCCTATGTTTTAAGTTAATTTATGCGTGAATAAACGAAGAAGAAGGGGGAACTGGCATGTCGGATTTAGCGCAGCTGTTTAATTCAGAAACAGAGGATGAGGACTTTGAGGGGTTTGATTAATACTTTGTAATAAATACTTGAATAAAGCACAATCATACTCAGTTTTGCTCCCGCTCTATTTTTCTACCTGAAAACTTAATTCAACAGCAGCCTCTGGGCCGCGGCGCATCCGGACTCACCTCAGCAGGTGTTTTTTCATCTAAATAATTTAAATCTTTTTAAGTGAGAAAGTCCACCTGAAAATTTAATCATTGCAGTCAGTTCATCCAGATTATTATCCTGCCTATTTTTTAAGTTAATTTATGCGTCAATAAACTGTATCAGAGGAGTAATCACAGCCCTGTGTCATCAGCGATGTGTCTCTCACGGCAGGTTCCCAGGTTTTAATAATACTTTGTAATAAATACACCTTGCAGCTTTATTTGCTGTGATCAGTGGGAATAAAGTAGTTTTAATATGTTTTTAAGTGAGAAAATCCACCTGAGAGGACATGTACCTGTATATAAAAAACGCGCCCTATAGTCCGGTGCTCCTTATGTGTGTGTTAAATACAGAAATGGCACACATAACTGAGAGTGCGCCTTTTAGTCCGGTGCGCCTTATGGTCGTGAAAATACGGTATATTTAGTGTAAAAATAGTTATTCCAGCTTTCATGTACAACATAACGTAAAAACATGGTAAGACAAAAAGTAGCATAGTGTGACTTGCATAGTATTACCATGTTATTACATGATTATTGATGTACTGTAAAAGACAGCGTTAACAAAATACTTTAGAGGGAAAAAAAACTACTAGTTATATTGATGAGACAAAAAGTCTTGTTGATTGAACTTAAAAAACAAAGAAATCAAAGATGACCTCTGACTTTTCAGCACTGCTTATTAGATTAAAGTTTCATCCCGCTGGTTTGGAGGGATGTCAACAAGACAGATTGATTTGGGCTATAAAACGTAAGCGTGCAATTTTTATTCTAACTTGTTATATTAGAAAAAAAATTGTGTTTTTGCTTATCTGACATCGAACGAAAAAAATGTTCCTTTTTTGGTGAATCTATTTGTGTTGCTTTGTCAAAAGTCATTTTTTTAGGTATCTTGGCAGGAAAATAATTTAAGAAAGTAATAAGGATGCAATAAATTGGAGCAAAGTTAACAAAATTACAGCAGCATAAAAAACTAAATAAAAGAGATATAATAAAAAATATATAATATAAATATGTGTTCGTAAAAATAGTTTGTAAAAGTATTCAGCAAATTCCTACATTCAGCATATCATACTTGCAGTTAGAATTACAGGTTTTTAATATATTATTTGTAGAATTTCGATAAATAATAAATAATTTTCATGAATTATTAGTGTCAGATATCATTTTTATCTTTTTATCTTGCTTTAATCATTTTAGCTGATATAGAGTAAATCATTAGAACCTTTGCTGGTAAAAAAAACAAACAAACTGTAACCCACACCTCCAAATTGTGCATCTAAAGCTACGTTCACACCACAGCCTAAAGTGACCCAAATCCGATTTTTTTGCCCACATGTAACCTGGATCTGATCTTTTCATAACTGTCTGAACAACACAGATCAGATTTTTTCCAATCCGACCCAGGCCACTTGGCTATTTAGTCCTAGATCCGTTACCAATTTGATCTTTTCAAATGCGACCTCCGTCACGACCAGGTCGCATTTATCCGACCTGAACGTCATTAGTAACCAACATAGCTCACTATTCTGCTTCTTGCTAAACAGAAGTGGCAAGAAAAACAAACCATGGCGGACGATGAAGCGGAGAGCAGTATTTATGTTTAACCATCTTGGAAAGATTGAGGTTTCAAGGTTTGGAAAGATTGCGAGAAGCAGATGTCAATGTTTGCTTCCATAAACACGAAGCACGCTGGCTTGTGACAACGACGTACATTTGGAAATGTTAACCCTGTAATGCCAAATGTATCATATTTGATACATACGGTTTCTGAAATGTTTTGTGTCTGACACCTTTTGCATAATTTAATGGTAAAAACTTTGCTCAAAATCCTATTGTACTAAATCAGATATACCTGATAACAGAAGACTACACAAAAAATAATCTTGACTTATCACATAGTAATAAATTATTAATATCAAAAATGTATTTCTGTTTTTTCTTTTTACATATTTTGTTAAAAGGCCAAATAAGGACTTAAAACCAAAAAAAAATAATTTTCTGTTTTGTTTTATTCTCGGATCGGGCTTTAAATGGTGAACAGCAACGCAAAAAATCGGATTTCACAGAAAAATCGGAATTGAGCATCAAGGCCTGCAGTGTGAACGAAGCCACAGAACTTGATAGAACTCATGTATTTTTCACTATTCCTTATGATAAGATAAACTTTTACGTAATATTTTCAGCATTAAAGTCTGTCTCATTCAGGTTGGATTACAAAAGAAACAATAAGATTATCTAAAAATGTTTCCACAACACTATGAAATTATTTGACACCTAGATTGTTTAGTGGTTCTATAAATTCAAAAAACTTTTCTCAGGTTTTCATTTTCTTTTTTTGCAGTTTAAGTTTTTTTTTAAAAATTCAAAAAAATCAGCCAAGGAAATTCTCCTAACAGGGTGCTTGTTAAAACCACATCACTGAACTTATTACAATAATCTTCTGGTGCACTTTGCAGCAATTTCCCTTCCAGCACAGATATAAAGGCAATTTAAATCACAGTGGTTCATCTACCTTCTTCTGTCGCTCTGAGCAGTTCTCTTCCTCGCTCCTTCTTCTTTTTGCTGACTGTCTTGCAATCGCAGGGGCCCATTGTGGTGAACATCGTTTATATGTATACCGTGAGAAGGTCCTGGTGCAACTCGCATGTCTTCCATCGCTGCTTTAGCTTAAAACAGATTAACCTGAAACTGCTGTATGTCCAGATAGAAAAAAAAAAGACTTTCTTTGTTTTTGAGACTCTTTGACTTTACAGAAATACTTGATTTATTCATCCAACTTCAAAGCCCCTTAAAGCACACTCATACACTGGAACAAATATGAATCTAAATAAGTATTTTTTTTCTTAAAATAAGTGTATTTTGTCTTGAATTGAAGAGTAAGTGAGACACTTTGCCAATGGAACAAGACAATTTACATTTAAAAAGAAGAAAAAAATAATTGCATTTTCTTATTTCAAGTGAATATTATCTAATAAATTTATTTGAAGACTAAAAGTACTAATTCCATTGGCAATTAATCTTATTTACCTCGTCAAATTAAGGGTAAATACACTTAATTTAAGAAATGTCGACTTATTTCCAGATCGTCTTTGCAGTGTATGGACTTCACACTGGGAAAACGATCTAGACATACATAAAAATTTCTTAAATTAAGTGTATTTACGCCAAATTTTTTTTGATAAATGAGATGGAATGAGTACTTTTACACCTAAAATACGATAATTAGATAACGTGCACTTGAAATAAGACAATGCAATTGTGTTTTCCAATTTTAAATTAAAATTGTCTCGTTCCATTGGCAAAATGTCTCTTACTTCCTCAATTCAAGAGAAATTCACTTATTTTAAGAAAAAAATGTCTTATCTGGATTTCTACACTGGAAAAAATCCAAATCTAAATAAGTTATTTTTTCTTAAAATAAGTGAATTTGTTCTTGGATCGAGGAGATAAGAGACATTTTGCAAATGGAACAAGGCAATTAACACTTAAAATAAGACAATGCAATTGCATTGTCTTATTTTAAGTGCATTCTATCTAAATATCGTATTTTAAGAGTAAAAATACTCATTCCATTGGCAATTAATCTTATTTACCTCGTCAAATTAAGGGTAAATACAGTTAATTTAAGAAATGTCGACTTATTTCCAGATCGTTTTTGCAGTGTATGGACTTCACACTGGGAAAACGATCTAGACTTAAGTCAAAATTTCTTAAATTAACTCTATTTAAGCCAAATTTTTTTTAGATAAATGAGATGGAATGAGTTTTTTTACACTTAAAATTCGATAATTAGATAACGTGCACTTGAAATAAGACAATGAAATTGTGTTTTCCAATTTCAAATTAAAATTGTCTCGTTCCATTGGCAAAATGTCTCTTACTTCCTCAATTCAAGAGAAATTCACTTATTTTAAGAAAAAAATGTCTTATCTGGATTTCTACACTGGAAAAAATCCAAATCTAAATAAGTAATTTTTTCTTAAAATAAGTGAATTTGTTCTTGGATCGAGAAGATAAGAGACATTTTGCAAATGGAACAAGACAATTAAAGCTACAGTGTGTAATTTTCAGCGACATCTAGCGGTCAGACTGCAGACCGCAGCAACATGAACATCTCCCCCCCACCGCTTCTCCCCCCCAACAGTACGGCGAGCGTTACGGGACAAAATGTCTTCCACGACGTCCGCATCACCTACCTTCTCAAGTGATGAGGTTTGTTTACATAGATAATTTTACAGATAGTGTTTCATTAGTCTGTGTAGGGTATAGATTTCATGTAGACTTAAGATAATAAATATACCCGTTATTTTTTCTACATCGTTGTGACGTTTTGGTGAGCTGCTTTGCATGGTGATATAAACAGACGAAGTAATTGTAGTCATTAGTTTAACAGCGAGATTGTGTTCGCTGGAAGAATATATATTCCCCGTTTACAGAGTCTAAGTCATTTTGGTGGCACGGGGGTTACAACGCGAGGGAGAGGACGAGGGCGAAGGCAGGGAGGCCGTGCAGCTAGGGCCAGGCGAGAGAGGGGAGCCAGCGGGGTGAGAGCAGAGGAGGAAAGGCTTGAAGATCTCCAAAGGAGCCGGAGAGAAGTAACCGAGGTATATATCCAGAAAATTATTTTACAGAAAATTACTGAATCATTACCTGTGAAACGTCAGGGACGTTGCTGAATAAGTATACTGGAGAGTAACAGCATCATCACGCAGCATGTTATTGTTTTAGACAGGTCTGAGCATCCTGTACTCCAAAAACTGCAGTGATATTAGACAATTGTGTGTGTAGGATTAATTACCTGTCCAAGAGAAAACTGGCAACTTGAGCGTCACTTTGAAAACCTTTTTCCTCCATCAGTGACTTCCATCGTGTAAATGCCGTGCCAATGTTGCCAATGTTTTTTGCCGTTTCTTGTCACTCTTGCGTTTATTCTCGTCGTGTTTCCGCTTCTTAGATGACGGGGGTTCGGTGTCCGCCGCTTTTCGTTGTGATACAGAGTAGGCATGATCCTCCATTCGTCTGATGTTTGGCCACACAGTGCCAAACAGTTTGCAAAGTCACTCACGCCTGCCGCCTTGTTTACCTTTCTTGTTACTGAGGCGCAGTATACCTGCTTCTTCTTCTTCTTCTTTGGTTTCAGGCAGACTAAACGCTTCTCAGGCATAATACTGCCATCTACTGTTCAGTACCGTCTCAGTTCATCTCTCTCAACTTGCCGTAGTTATTTTTGAGCGTCATGGGAGATCTTGCAATCGCTAGTTTGTTGCCTCTGCGCTTACCGTAGCGCAAAGATGTCAGCCTCCATGGCTGCGAGACCCGCTCCTATGTAATTATAAATAACGAATTCTAAGGCAACGCAAATATTATGGTTAAAAGGCTGAGCTCATAGGTGATGATAAATAACATAGTTATGTATAATATATTAAATTTCTGACTTTATATCCCTGTAATTATTACACACTGTAGCTTTAACACTTAAAATAAGACAATGCAATTGCATTGTCTTATTTCAAGTGCATTTTATCTAAATATCTTATTTTAAGAGTAAAAGTACTCATTCAATTGGCAAACCACCTCATTTACCTGCTCAAAATAAGTGTAAATACACTTAATTTAAGAAACGTTTACTTATTTCCAGTGTATTTTTTTTTCCAGTGCAGGAAAGCAGAAAAATACACGTCAGGGCTGAGAAAAAGAGGGATCTTGTGATATTTTAATCAGCCCACCAGAAAGCTCCTGATCAGTATTCTGATGCAGGTTTTGAGAAGCCTTTCAGTCCAGCAGTGCCTCTGTGAGCGTTTGCCTTGAAGGGAACGACAACACCATTCCAATTAGAGGCTGGTGTGACTCTCCAATCCCCGTGCAGCACTTACAGGTTTCACAAGATCACATTTGCTTTGCCCAATTTAATCAGATACAGAATAGGGTGCGACGACAAAGAGGCACATGTCTGCGGACGCACACACCCACACACACACACACGGTCCTCACACATCATTAGATTCAGCTTTCCAGCCTTGTGGCTTTTATTACGCTAGATTGGAGAATGAAGCTATTAAGGCAATGAGCGAAGCCCCAGCAACCCTCTTACTGCCCCCACTATGCTCTGCTCCTCCTTTTACAAATTAGTAGGACTAAGGCACAACAACCTGCTCCAGGAGTTATAACCTGGAAAGAATTGTTCAGATTCTAGTGAACAGCAATAAAAGCAGTATGAGGTCAGTCTTTTTCCCTTCACAAGCAAGAAACATAAAGACACTCTCAACTTATTGACGCAGCACTGGAAAAACGATCTAGAAAGCAGTAAAAATTTCTTAAATCGAGTGTATTTACCCTGCATTTGAGTAGGTAAATGAGGTAGTTTGCCAATGGAATTAGTATTTTTATTCTTAAAATAAGATAATTAGATAACATGCACTTGAAACAAGACAATGCAGTTGTGTTTTCTTATTTTAAATGTAAACTGTCTCGTTCTATTGGCAAAATGTCTCTTTTACCTCCTCAATACAAGAACAAATGCACTCTTTTTAAGAAAAAAATACTAATCTAGATTTCGATTTTTCTAGTGAGTAAAGACTGAACGCAACGCTTTATATTTTCATATTAACGTACCGTTTAATCTATGTGTTGCAAGCTCAATCAATGCTTTAGCTTTCTGTGTTTAGTTATTAGATGACAGGCCTGGGCCGGTGTCAGTGAAAATATCACAGTTTCAAGGTATAACTGCACTTCTAAGAAAGGTTTAAAGGAAAATGTGATGTAATGGTTTCTGTTTGCAACAGAAAAGCAACAATTAAATCTAATATGTATCGATTACGGTGTGATAAAGTTATGTATATTGTCTTTCTGATTTACAGCAAGATGTTACACACTTTCTAATTCAAAAAGATATTTCATATCTTGAATTGTATTGTTGAGACCTGCCATACACTGGGAGATATTTTCAATCGTTGTCCTCAGCTACAGCTTTAAAAGTTAAAAGCTAACGAAGTTCTTCTTCTACCGTACGGCCCGACGCTCTGATGCCACCTAACTGCTCGTGCTGTATGTCCACCACACGACTCAGCGCCGAGAGATGTCGCTGGTCGGACTCTTCAATCTGAAGAAGAAGAACTACCTTGTTTGCACAAAGTTCAAGTGCGCAAAGTTCTGCAGGGTTTATACCGGAATAAGTAACTAATTTAATGTTCTTTTAATGCTCTTAGAAATCATTTTAATGCTATCAACATGTACCCACGACTCTCATATATACACATCAAAATCCTTCGTCATCTTTACCGTTGACAGGCTGCAGCAATGTCCCGAATTCCTCGCTTTTTCTCTCCGACTCGAGCTTCTTTTCCAAACATACGGCTTACGATCAACCGGAAGCAGTTCTGCACAAATATATATATATATATATATATATATATATATATATATATATATATATATCATAATATATCTGACGAAATTCTTTTTATAAACTTTTTTTTTTATAAGGCATTTTAAATGCTAGATAATCACATTTAATGAATTATAATGCCAATTAAGGCCTTAATTTAGAAAATAATTATTTAATGATTCTTAATGATTTTTAATGACCCACAGAAACCCTTTTCTGGCAAATCGTCTTGTAGCTCTGCTTCAACAGCAGAATTTACAGTAGGAGCCAATTAAAAATGGCCCTTCCCAGTCAAACACCAGCCGAATGGAAGCTAACTTCCCTGCAACTCCCAGAAAATCCCCTCCAACTTCCCGCCACTATAGTGACCCCACTCCTCCGTCCCCTGGGCGGGCATATATTTTTACTCTGACTCCTCCTTTCACTGAATTACAGGGTTTGACCAGGAGATGGAGCTTCTCTTTAGATCTTAATGTCCACAAATCATGACAGAATATTTTAGTGCAAAGATTGATGTTTAAAAAGGAATTTTAGGGACAATCAAAGTGGGGACATTTTGAATGGATGCTACTGTACGCACCAACACCTCACCACGGCCGACTGAATTTCCAACATGTTTGATTTTCTCCTGACGTTACGATTTCTGATTGGGAGGTGGTCGTGAGATAGCCTCGTGAGACCATCCTGATCTCGCGAGCTTTCAAGATTTCACTCGCAGATCAGTCTGGAGACTCTCCGTTAAAGAACATTTGGAGCCGTTCACCAAACGAACGTCCAATCAGCGTTGGCTTTGAGGCGGGTTGAGGTGTGACGCAACGAGAAGCGTGGCAGTTCAGTCTAAAGAACATGGCGACTTCAGCCGATGAAACTAGCGTTAGCGTGGCTATCGAGCAAGTTTTATCGGAATTACAGAGTATTTCTTCACTGAAAGAATAGCAAAACACTGCTCTGGAGGCTTTTCTCAGAGGAAAGGATGTTTTTGCTCTTCTCCCGACTGGCTTGTGGTTGTGTTTTCGTTGTCGCTCTGTTACTACGTCATATGCTTCGTTGATCTGATTGGTTTATTTGGCCCGTCTATCACCAACATAGGCCAATCAGCTAACCAGTATTTTCGCCCCTTTCCAAAATTACTTCAACGGAAGGTTTCCAGATGGATATGCGGAGTAAATCCATCTGTCGGAGTCAGGTTAGTCGTGAGAGGCTAATCGCCCCTCGTTAACCCCTGTATAGGTACACGATGCAGGACACACCATGAGGCTGAAACGTATCCCCAACTGTAGATAGGAAGAATTGATTGTGGAGAGGGGAAAGCCGGATTTAATTTATCTTCTAGATAATGCTTGTATGAGAATCACACTTTGGGTATTTAATATGTCAAGTTTTAATGGGAAGAATAGATTTCTGGGCATTTTTGGTGTAGAGATTCAACTTGGCTAGAAATGTTTTGCCCTAAACAAGGCAGAGAGCGATCAGGCTGTTGCACCGTACTCAGCAAAAATGCACCCATGCAATAAGTACTCAGATTAATTATTTTATAAGCTCCAATCAGATGGAGAAAACAATGATTTGCTGAACACTTTTAGGCTTTTTTTTTAAACAATACCTTTTAAAAACCTTTGTATACCTTGATAACTGAGACCGGCCCATGCAAAGATATAATACAAGTAATTAAAGTGTCGTTAAAGTCTTAAAGGTTGAATGTAACCTGTTTGTTTCCCGGCAGCAGTCCATCAACGACGCCATGCGCTGCTCCACATTGACCAGGATGAGCAGGAACGGGAGCGGAGGAGAGAACGGACGAATCCTCACCCACGACTTCCCCAAAACCGTTCAAACGCTGCCCTGTATGAGCCACACCGCCAGCATGGGACTGGGCGCCTCCGGCATGTGATCGCCCCCCCGTTCTGCTGGGATGGACAGACTGTCAGGGTGGGGCAGAACGAGAGCGCTGAGACTCCGCTGACCTAAAGATCCCCACTGTCTGCTTCAGACCAATCTACTCTCCTGGCTGTCAATGTGCTTGACTAAAACAAACAAAAAACAACAACAACAACATAAAACAAAGACTTGAATTTACTGCCAAAATGCACTCGCCAAACCGCTCCCAAATAAACTATGAACAGACTCAACTTTTTTTTAATAAATGGATGTTTTAACATAAAAGATACAGAAAACTGAAGGGATGTGTGCTGCAATAAAAAAGCTGTTAGCGAGGCGTGATTTTGACATTTTTTACCGTGTTCATTTGTGCGAAATGAAAAAAAAAAGACTCATTCTTCAGCGTGACGGCAGAGCTCTGCCATTTCGATGGAGGCGTTGACCTTCACCTGCGTGTGCAATACTCCTGGCAGGACGTGTCTTTGCACGGATCTGACAAAGGACGATGATAACTTGTGATTGCTTTGGGGACATTCGCCCTTCCAGTTCTTTTTTTTTTTCAATCCATTTTTAAAGAACGGATGGATCTGTTCATGATAAACTATACGGTTTATGATGTAATCGAGCAGAGCCTGGTGAGAAAAGGTCTGAGCCTACTGCTGACGGAGACGGCTACAGTGAACACGCATTGCTGCTACGCCTCATTTCACACTTCATGCCTTGTCTTGGTGCCATACGTCCTTCCCCTACAAATGCACAAAGATAATCTCTATACTTGTTTGGGTGGTTAATGGTCAAAGTCGAAAATGTCCACATTAATCTAAAGATTCTTTTTTTGGCTGTGTTTAGCCATGATGGACCTTACACTGTATTCTCCTGTTGTGTAAAATCCACAGCATTTCTCATAAAGAACATCCTCCATTTTATGGGAGGCCATATTGTTCAGCCACTCCTGGGTTTAGTTTCAGTGAAATTGGCAGCATGCACTGTCGCTAACCGATCCGTACCGGTAGCACGATCCGTACCATCAGCTCATTTGCGCCTGCGCGAACAGAATAACTTCCGGGTCGCCAAAAAATAATGTAATTACGGTACTGAAAAAACTTTATTTATACCCTTAAATAATTAAAGAATACTAAACTACATCGTAAAGACAATATTGAAGACTTTTCTGGAAGAAATGGATGCTTTTTAAATTCAATCCATTGTATTGCTTGACGTCATTTTTCTGGAATAAAAATCCAAATTTTCGGGAAATGTTCCCTTAACAATGAAAAACTGCAGGTCACGAAAGGTAGCAAATGAATCCATTGTGGGATCAGTACTGATGGAGTGCATAGTTAAGTACAGAGTAAATCAAATATTTAAACAAATTTAAATATATACGCTGTGTGACGTACACTATATTGCCAAAAGTATTTGCTCACCTGCCTTGACTCACATATGAGCTTAAGGGACATCCCGTTCCTAATCCATAGGGTTCAATATGACGTCGGTCCACCCTTTGCAGCTAGAACAGCTTCAACTCTTCTGGGAAGGCTGTCCACAAGGTTTAGGAGTGTGTTTATGGGAATTTTTGACCATTCTTCCAGAAGCGCATTTGTGAGGTCGCACACTGATGTTGGACGAGAAGGCCTGGCTCTCAGTCTCCGCTCTAATTCATCCCAAAGGTGTTCTATCGGGTTGAGGTCAGGACTCTGTGCAGGCCAGTCAAGTTCATCCACACCAGACTCTGTCATCCATGTCTTTATGGACCTTGCTTTGTGCACTGGTGCACAGTCATGTTGGAAGAGGAAGGGGCCAGCTCCAAACTGTTCCCACAAAGTTGGGAGCATGGAATTGTCCAAAATGTCTTGGTATGCTGAAGCATTCAGAGTTCCTTTCACTGGAACTAAGGGGCCAAGCCCAGCTCCTGAAAAACAACCTCACACCATAATCCCCCCTCCACCAAACTTTACACTTGGCACAATGCAGTCAGACATGTACCGTTCTCCTGGCAACCGCCAAACCCAGACCCGTCCATCAGATTGCCAGATGGAGAAGCGCGATTCGTCACTCCAGAGAACGCGTCTCCACTGCTCTAGAGTCCAGTGGCGGCGTGCTTTACACCACCGCATCCGACGCTTTGCATTGCACTTGGTGATGTATGGCTTGGATGCAGCTGCTCGACCATGGAAACCCATTCCATGAAGCTCTCTGCGCACTGTTCTTGAGCTAATCTGAAGGCCACATGAAGTTTGGAGGTCTGTAGTGATTGACTCTGCAGAAAGTTGGCGACCTCTTCGCACTATGCGCGTCAGCATCCGCTGACCCCGCTCCGTCAGTTTACGTGGCCTACCACTTCGTGGCTGAGTTGCTGTCGTTCCCAAACACTTCCATTTTCTTATAATACAGCTGACAGTTGACTGTGGAATATTTAGGAGCGAGGAAATTTCACGACTGGATTTGTTGCACAGGTGGCATCCTATCACAGTTCCACGCTGGAATTCACTGAGCTCCTGAGAGCGACCCATTCTTTCACAAATGTTTGTAAAAACAGTCTGCATGCCTAGGTGCTTGAATTTATACACCTGTGGCCATGGAAGTGATTGGAACACCTGATTCCAATAATTTGGATGGGTGAGCAAATACTTTTGGCAATATAGTGTATATTTGCGCATTGAACTCACAGGCGATTGAACTTTTTATGTATTTCTGTTTTTTTTATTTTAAAAAAATGCAATATTGACGAAAATACAAAGATATACAAAAAGAAACCCATGCCTCTAAAAAATACAAAAGAATAAAAAAGTAAGAAAAAGGAAATATTGCCACCGGAAGTTATTCTGTTTGTGCACGCGCAAATGAGCTGATGGTACGGATCGTGCTTCCGATACGGATCGGGTAATGACATGCACATCTTATTGAGACAGACATTTCCCCTATGGGTCTTTCACACGTGACGTCACGCCCTGTGCATTGTGGGTAATTAGCGCCATATTGGGGGTTACCGTGCGAGAAATTAGAGCTGCTGTTCAAGCGTCCCGAGGAGATTTACCTTTTCTTTTGTAAATTAATTTTTTTTTTTTTTTTACCAAAACCAACAAAAAAAAAACACCTATATATTTGCTATGAACCTTAATATTCCAGGGGTCACAAGATTAAATTTATTTAGCATGTAAAAGAGCTTTATGTACTTTGAGTTTAATGATTTTGGAAGCTTTTTGCCGCTTGATAGGTTCGGGTGCACCATAATTTACACGTAGATAAAGCTGTGAAGTGAAGACTTGTACAAGTTTGACTAACATCTTCCCTTTGTGGTGACCACAGTGTTAGTGCATCCTTCTGGTTGAAATGAGTATAAATCTTGCACCCAACCATTAGTAAACAGTCCATGAGCGTCCAGAGATTTGTAGTTTCGGAATTCTTCAAGTGTATATGCACTAACACCATTAACAAGATAACAAATTATGTCCATATTTGTAGTTGGTGGAAATGGCGAGGGATCGGCTGTCCATGCTTTAGCTGCTAGCTCATACGGATCTATATTGCTAATTGAGGTTAGCTTAGCTAAATACCGGTCTCTGGCATCCTTATTGAGTTTATCTCTGTAAGGCTTCTTCTCGTTTTTATTGTGGATGTCCATGTTGCTGAAGTTATCGCGCTGTCATCGCGGCTTTACTGTCGATACTTGAACTCAAATGAACTTCATTGCTATTAGGCAGGTCACCCCCCAACATGGCGCCTCCTTGTGTCGAGGTCACGTGACTGCAAAAGACCCATAGATTAGGCTAAAGGGAAGGTTAGTCTCATCTAGCTTACTGCTGCTAGCTAATGGTGGATAGGGTTGCCGACCCGCGTGCCAGCTGACCCGATCGCCTTTACCCCTTCTGGCGTGGTGATTTTTTTAGCCCCCCACTGCAAAAACATTCTAGAAATAAGTAAAAATTTCTTAAATTAAGTTTATTCACCCTTAATTGAATAGGTAAATGAGATGGTTTGCCAATGGAATGAGTAATTTTACTCTTAAAATAAGATCATTAGATAATATGCACTTGAAATAAGACAATGCAATTGTGTTTTCTTATTTTAAGTGTGAATTGTTTTGATCCATTGGCAAAATGTCTAGTTTACCTCCTCAATTCAAGAACAAACGCACTTATTTTAAGAAAAATGACTTACCTAGATTTAGATTTTTTTGCAGTTTTTTGTGTGTGAAATAATTTTTTTTTTAACTATTTGACTCAAATCTGCATTGAATTAGGTGTATATTTGCAGTGTGCTTTATATTCTTTATCGCAGACTTTTTCCACCCAGGTATTTGTTTTTTCGCATTCCTCCGTATATTTCTGCATCCTTTTTTTTTTTTTTGCGGAGGAGGAGCGTCGCTATGCGAAGATGCACCGCCCCCAAAAGCAGCGTCGGCATTTAAATTCCTCCGTTCGTCCCCCATAATGCTCTGTTGTCTCCCGCTATCTTCTCCGTGAGCAACACTTGGCTCGACCAATGGTATGAAGGGATTCTGGATCGTTACGTATATGTCGTCAGCTCATTGGTCACAACGCAGGACCGGGACGGGAACAAGTTTACCGTAAGTTTTGTATCTAATGTACCCTTGTTCTTCGTTTTCCATTAGCTTTTTTCTGACTATTCTTTACTCTCACAGTAATACGGGACAAAGCGCATTCCTTTTCCACTAAATACGGGACAGTTGCTTCTATTTCTAGATACGGAACGAATCTGTTTTTCGAGGGACGGTTGGCAATCCTAATCCCGAACTACAGAGATAACAGGAAAACAGGGCTGAGAGGGAAAAGAAAAATCTCCGTGGATGCCTTATACAATGCATCTTAACTTAAGTGGCTAAACATAATGAACTCACCAATGGTTGTTAATAAAATACAATTATAACAGACAAAAGCCCCATTTACATTAACCTTTTGAAACCGTACTGAGATGTGTCCGAGCACCGTAACCGAGATAACTGTTGAGTGTAAATGGCACGCACAACTAAACTTTACCATGCCAGACAAAACCGAACCGCGCTAACATGGTACTATCAGTAGGGCTCGGCACGGTTCAGTTCTCGCTCGGTTCTCTGATAACTAAGAGCGCATGTCTTCACAGGTGGCTCCTAACCTTTCGCATCTCGACAGCTTGAATATTTTCCAGCTCAACATCCTTTCAACATAAAACATCAAAAACTAAGATGTAGTTCAGTATTTCTAAAGCTTGCTGTAGATTTAACGAAGACGTTTTATGACCACAGATAACAGAAAATCTGAACACGGTGTGATGCTTAATCACAGAGGATCTTCAGACGGCAGGAGATTAAAATGCATCATGGTTCTGATCAAAATAAATAGTTTAGAGGTTTTCCTCACTAAACCAGGTGAGACTCTTCTGTTGTCTAATTTAAAGAAATGTGCCGAACATGTCTGGATCTGATGGCCTCTGAAGCTCTGACTCCTTTTGGACTCTATGCCTCTCTGGATCTTTGATTCACAATCCTCCTAATTCTTCTGCACATTTTTTCCTGCCAACCAACTTTCCATTGACATCTTTGGATGAATCATTTCGGTTTTAGCTTCTTTTACTGCGCAGGAAAAAATTCATCTAAAAAAGTCATTTTTTCTTAAAATAGGTGCATTTGTTCTTGGTTTGAGGCGGTAAAACAGACATTTTACAAATGGAACAAAACAAAATACACTTAAAATAAGAAAACACTATTGAATTGTCTTATTTTAAGTGCATATTATCTAATTATCCTTTTTTAAGGGTAAAAATAATAATTCCATTTGTAAACTCTTATTTACCTACTCAAATTAAGGGTAAATACACTTAATTTAAGACATTTTTACTTTTTTCTAGGTCGTTTTCCAGTGCAAGGCTGAGTTTAAATAACACAACAAAAAATGCCTTCTAAAAAATAAGAAAAAAAAGTATAGTTTTTTAAGTGAATAATTGCTTATTTTGAGCTAAATAATCTGCCAGTGCAGCAAGCAAATGAGACTTGGTAAGATTTCCTAAAACAATAACTTAATATCCAAGTGGTAAGCATCCAAAAAAAAACTTCAAACAAGTAGAAAAATCTATTTTTTCTTTTACTTGTTAAGATTTTTTCTCTTATTTTAAGCAAATTATTCTCATTTATTAGTCATTATTGCTAAGAATTTGAATGCAATCACAGTTAATTAGCTGGAATATCATAATGAGATGGGATCAGTTCTTAAAACAGGTTAATACGGATCATCTTATTGTCTTGAAACAAGTAAAAATGTACTCACAGTCTAAATGTTAACGCGACTCAGTCCGCAATGTGAGCTATTTTAAGAAAAAAGCTGCTCAGAATTAGTTTTATTATCTAGTTAGGATTAAAAAAAATAATTTTCTTTAATAAAGTCAAATAATCTTAACAATATTTAGTCTTACCAAGAAAATACATTGAAAAACACGTGTAATCAGACCAAAATGCTGAATTCAAGTTTATTACACTTGTATAGATTTTCCTTTTTTGCAGTGAACACTGCAAAAAACATCTAGAAATAAGTACAAAATTTCTTAAAATAAGTGTACTTACCCTTAATTTTAGTAGGTAAATAAGACGATTTGCCAATGGAATCAGTATTTCTACTCCTAAAATAAGACAATTTGATAATATTCACTTGAAATAAGACAAAGCAATTTTTTGTTCTTATTTTAAATGTAAATTGTCTTGTTCCATTGGCAAAGTGTCTTACTTATCACCTCAGTTCAAGACAAAATTCACTCAATTTAAGCAAAAATAACTCATACAGATTTCCATTTTTTGCAGTGAATACATGCACTGGAAAAGTGATCTAGAAATAAGTAAAAATTTAAAAAGGAATATTCCTCTACCTGCCGAGATTAAAGAAAAATACTCTTATTTTAAGTTATTTTTCTTATTTTTAGTTCATTTTTTGCAGTGTATCATTTACCAAGATGCACCCCGATCCGCCGGGAAAAGACTGATATAAAGAGGATCGTATTTTGATAACTTTACAGGACTGATCTGATCCTTTTTTCCTTTTTGCACTTTTTTCTTATTGGCAGGAGGAAAAGAATAAAAGGTGTGATCACACCTCAGTATTTCTTCTGAAATGTGCTGACGGATCGCTGTCAGTCGAATTCTAAAAACAGACGCTGATACAGTCTGTGTGTCTTTATATTTGAAGGCTCTTTTTGCATCCAGTCTGTGGCTGTTTGTGATATCTGTGGGTAAAATGTAAAGTTCATCCTCATGTCCTAAAGGCACAAGGGAAAGATTTTAAAGAGTGTCTTAAAAACTTGGCAAAGTGTGAGATTATTCATGATGCTTCATCATGCACTACAAAAACGATCTAGAAATAAGTAAAAAATTCTTAAATTAAGTGTATTCACCCTTAATTTGAGCAGGTAAATGAGATAGTTTGCCAATCGAATGAGTAATTTTACTCTTAAAATAAGATAATTAGATAATATGCACTTGAAATAAGACAATGCAATTGTGTTTTCTTATTTTAAGTGTAAATTGTCTTGTTCCATTGGCAAAATGTCTATTTTATCTTCTCAATTCAAGAACAAATGCACTTATTTTAAGAAAAAATGACTTATCTCGATTTAGATTTTTTGCAGTGTGGCCTCAAATGTGCATCTGTGTGAGTAACATCATGGTGTGTTTAAGGGTAAACTGTCAAAATATTTGACAGTTTTTAAATATATACCCTAGTAACTCATTCTGGTTGCATAGAAAGGCTGCTGGTGTCGTATTTATTATTTTAGTCTTTTAAGGTTTGCTTTTCTTCTGTTTGTTTAATAAATACAACCTTTCTGTGTATATTTACCATCACAGCATCATGTGGCAGGGATGATGTCACTGCACACGCGTACAATTGGTCAAGCAACCGAAGTAATGGAAGCAAGCGATTCGAACCTCCAAACTTAGTTTTTAAAAGCAAAAATCTAAAGTAAAAAGGGGAAGATGTTTGATTCTAAGTGAGTTGCGTTGAGAAAACAGTCTGAGGACTAGAGTGCACTAATGCTGCGTTCACACCGGACGCAGCAAGAGCAGCAAAATCGTGTCTGCTGCTTCATTTTTGCTGCTTGTACCAGTTAGTTCTGCGGTGCAAAAGTGTGTCTGACGCACGTTGGGCGGAGCTACTCTATCCTTTCAATGCCTTGCAGCTATATTTGCTGTGATCAGTGGGAATAAAGTAGTTTTATTATGTTTCTAAGTGGTAAAAATCCACCTGAAAACGTAATCAATGCAGTCAGTTCATCCAGATTATCATCCTGCCTTCCAATATTTTTTCTGTCGGAGCCGCTCAGACCCCCACATACCAGCGGTGCGCTGTCAGTAGGAATCCCATTCCATAGCAGCCTCTGGCGGGGTTGCCACCTCGCGGTTCACCGCGGCGGCTGGTAGGTGGTTTTCATCTAAATAATCCGATCTGCAGGCACCAGGATAATAAAAGCGAACATATTCTGCCGGCAGGTTTCTGCATTTTAAGTTAATTTACAGTAGGCGTCAATAAACTGTTTCAGAGGAGTGATCACAGCACTCTGTATCAGCAGCGATGTGTCTGTCTCTCTGCCAGCTCCCAGATCAGCTTCTCTGATTGGTTGATATGGCGTCCAGCAGCTAAAGTTAAATTTTTCCATCTCGAGCTGCAGCCTGACGCGCTGCTCAGAACACGCTGCGGTACCTTTTGCTGCGCCTTGACGCGCCTGCTGCGTCCGGTGTGAACGCAGCATAAGAGTCCTAGCTAACTGTGCTGCTGGTGTTAGAAACGCTTTTATCCTCCTTCTAAGCAGTCGGTTTTCCCAAAGGCATTACAGCGCAGCCTGTCGCTACTCGATCCGTACCATCAGCTCATTATCCGGGTCGCCCTCCATTTTATTTTTATAAAAAAGACCTATCCTGTTGTTTTTGCATCAATGGCCATTAGAGACTGACATTTTTTCGGGAATCCCACGGGTCACGGGATTCCCGTGGGATGGGAGTCAGGATTAGTAACGATAACGTGATCGGGACGGTACAGGATTAAACTTTAACGGGAGCAGACGGGAGCGGGAGCAAACCAATAGTAACTAAAAAAAAAACTAGGATCAATGCCAAAAAATACAATAAAATAGAAAGAAAAAAAATCCAGTACTGGCACCGCCATTTTGTAGTTATTTTCCATGAAGCCTATACTATAATGCGAGTCAAAAAAAACTACACGACCCAAAAACCAACTGTGCTTCCGCTCTGAGTTTTTCACCTGCGCTCAAAAACAACAAGAATGCGAGTGAAGCAGGAGCGGGACTCATTCTGAATGGGAGCGGGATGGGAGTGGGAGTAATTTCAGCAGGAGTGGGACGGGACAGGATTTAGATTTCTACTCTGGCCCGGGATCAGGACGGGACACAATTTTTTTCTGTGGGAGTGGGACGGGACAGGAGTGAAAATCCACTCCCGTGTCAGTCTCTAATGGCCACCATCTTTTTTTTTTTTTGGGTAGTTCAGCAGTACAGCCAGTAGATGGCGCCACATCTGTTTAAGTCATCTCAAGGCGCCTGCTGGGTTTCTATTTAGGCTCAAAAAGAACATTTAGAACCTTATTAGGAAGAACGCTTGGATTATATAGCCTTATTATATCATGATCCACTGAATTTAGCTCTTTTTGGTATAATCGTATAACCTGCACTGCAAAAGCAATCCAGAAATACATAAGGATTTCCCTAATTTAAGTGTATTTGCCCTTAATTTGAGCAGATAAATACGATTATCTGCCAATGGAACGAGTATTTTTACTCCTAAAATACAATAATTAGGTGAAATACACTTGATATAAAACAATGTGACTGATTTTCAAGACAAAATGCACTTATTTTAAGAAAAAATTACTACTTTAGATTTCTATTTTTTGCAGTGTGACGATGTACCTTTAAGCCTCATTAAGTCTCATGTTATTTCTACTGTTATTTCTTATACATCTATTTTTCATTCTACATAAGCTTAGCACTGCAACTCTTATCTGGATGGGGTGAAGAATTAATAAAAACATGAGTAAATTCTTGAAATGATGGAAATTGTTGGAGAAAAAAAGGATTTTGTATTAATTTAGAGCAGCAGCTAGCATTGAATCACTGTCACATGATTTTAAAGGAGAGAAATGTGGAGTTTTTATTCCTAAGAGGCGACTGGAAGGTTATTTATCTGCTGCTGGGAACCCGATTTGAGCCTTAGTTTATGAACCGCACATTCAATTTGACCTCTCATTTCCAGGGCCAGGTGCCTGTTTAAAGGCAGCACTCCTTATATGTGTGTGTGGTAGTGTGTCTGTGAGGGAGTGGGTTTTATTTTAGTTTCTGCTTAAAAGAAAAAAAAAACAAGGTACAAAAACGTATGCCTCAGTCCTGCACTGGAAAAACGATCTAGAAATAAGTACAAATGTCTTAAATAAAGTATATTTACCCTTAATTTGAGTAGGTAAATGAGATAATTTGCCAATGCAATTAATATTTTTACTCTTGAAATAAGATAAGTAGATAATATGCACTTGGGCTAAGACAATGCAATTGTGTTTTCTTATTTTAAATATAAATTGTCCTGTTCCATTGGCAAAATGTCTCTTATCTCCCCAATTTAAGAAAAAAAAATGACTGATCTAGATTTAGATTTTTTCCAGTGTGGCGTCAGTTTCTCCTAGTGTTCTGTATATAAAAGGAGTTTTCTCTTTACTGGTGAAACATGTTTGTTCTCTATGAAGTCATACGTCAGCGTGCCAGAATTAGCTCACAGCCTTGCCGGTACCTTCTTCTCTCCATCTCCGTACGTCTACTTATTGTTGTTTTTTAAGTTGTTGATAGGACACAGCACAGCTCTCTTGATCCTTTATTGGGGACGGGATGTTTTCTAAAGCGTAAAAGATTTCTAAAAAAGAAGAAAAGTGGAAACAAATGATCAAAAACAGACTCTGTGTTTTTACTGTGAGGAGATTTGGGGTTCCACCCAAGTGGCACTTTGTAATGAAGATCTTACACACACACACACGTTGCTGTTGAATAACCTGTAGATGCTAATGATGTTTAAAGCCAGTTTTCTAGATCCGTTGCTTTTAGTTTATTGTCTCAAATAATTTCCTTTCTGATGATATTTTTAAGTGCTTTAAATGTAATAAAGTGACTTTTTTTTCCTGCTTTTTATCTTTTCAGTATTTTACGCCTAGAATCTACAGTTTGTTCATCAGACATGAAATGATTTTGTCGATTCGTTTTGTCGTTTTATTTTCTGTTCTTAAACTTTTAAAATAAATTGTCACTGAGCTTATTTAAAACAGTGGTGATTAAATTGGTAAATAGTTTAAAATGTGTGTATAAGATAATAGAACTATCATGGTTCCGATTTTTGAGAAATAAACATTTTTTCTAACCAAAGTGTCCTGGAACAAAGTCTTCATGCTTTTGTAACTGAATAAAGGAATAAACTACGGATCTTTGTCCGGGGTTTTACTTCCGTGGCCCACAGAGCGAAGCTTGAATGGATGAAATGTGACTTTAGTTATTATAAGCTGAGGAGAATAAAGCACAGCAGTCGTCTGCGAGGAGTGCAGTGATCCAAAAACAATCTGAATCAGTCTGCCAGATAATAAAACCGGATCGGTTTCTCTAGACGTGTTGCTCCTCTTCAGGGTCAGAGACATTCACATTTTGGATCCACACGTTATTTCTACACCGGTCACTTCAAATTAAATCCTCTCTTTGCAGATTAGTGGGGACAGACGGGATGTTTGAAAATGGACCTTTCAGAAAAAATTATATTCAAGTTTATAACTGTAAAGTTGGAGGATGTTTCCTTCTCCAACAGTCAGCTGGTTAGTAAAAAAATGACCAGCTTTGTGCAACTTAACCTGTTCTCTTGTCAGAGAACATGAATTCAGAAGAAGGACCATGAAAAATAAAGTGGAGTTTAGCCATTAAATAGTATCTTAATATTTTAGAATAATAACTATTAGACCTGTGCCACAACATTTCCTGCACTGTAAAAAATCAAAATCTAGATAAGTAATTTTTTCTTAAAATTAGTGCATTTGTTCTTGGATGGAGGAGATAAAAGAGAAATTTTGCCAATGGAACAAGACAATTTACACATAAAATAAGAAAACACAATTGCATTGTCTTATTTCTAGTGCATTTTATCTAATTATCTTATTTTAAGATTAAAAATACTCATTCTATTGGCAAACTATTTGATTTACCTACTCAAATTAAGGGTAAATACACTTAATTTAAGACATTTTTACTTATTTGTAGATCGTTTTTCCAGTGTGTTCTGTTAGTCCAGGCCATGTACACTGAAATATCTAGAAATAAGTAAAAAATTCTTAAATTAAGTGTATTTACCCTTAATTTGAGTCGGTAAATTATATTTGCCAGTGGAATTAGTATATTTAGTCTTTAAATAAGATATTTAGGTAAAATGCAATTGAAATAAGACAATGCAATTGTGTTTTCTTATTTTAAATAAAATTTTCTTGTTCAATCTCATTTCAAGAACAAATGCACTTATTTTAAGAAAAAATTACCCATCTAGATTTAAATTTAGATTTTTTCCAGTGTAAGACAGAGAGCGGAAGATGGTGCAAGAGTAAAACTGCTGCTTGGCCTCTTATTTCAAGTGAATATTATCTAATTGTCTTATTTTAGGAGTAGAAATACTGATTCCATTGGCAAATCGTCTTATTTACCTACTAAAATTAAGAGTAAATACACTTATTTTAAGAAATGTTGTACTTATTTCTAGATGGTTTTTGTAGTGTAGTGCTCATTGCACTGGGAAAAATTGAAATTGAAATTAGGGCGACAGGATGTGGGAGTTTGCCCTGTAATCGAAGGGTTGACGGTTCAAGCCCCGACTCCGACTTTCATTGTCGTTGTGTCCTTGGGCAAGACACTTCACCTGCATTGTCTACTGATGGTGGTCAGAGGGCCCGGTGGCGCCAGTGTACGGCAGCCCCGCTTCTGTCAGTGAGCCCCAGGGCAGCTGTGGCTACAATGTAGCTTGCCACCATCAGTGTGTGAGTGAATGGGTGAATGAATGTAGTGTAAAGCGCTTTGGTCAGGTCTCCTAACTTGAATAAAGGCGATATATATATAAGTACATGCCATGCCACATTTTGCCAATGGAACAAGACAACTTCCACTTAAAATCAGAAAACACAATTGCATTGTCTTATTTCAGGTGCAAATTATCTAAATATCTAATTTTAAGAGTAAAAATACTCATTCCATTGGCAAACTATCTAATTTACTTACCGGTACTAAAATTAAGGGAAAATACACTTAATTTAGGAAATTTTAACTTATTTCTAGATGGTTTTTCCAGTGTGGTGCCCAGTGAGTGAAAATCTCCCAACTGATCGCTTAATTATTTCATCTGGAGTCTAATACCTCCAGGGTGGGAGACGCTCTCCCCTATACTCAGTTAGAGGAGGGCGGGGCATGAAGGAGTTTATTAATGTGCTTAGTTGCTCTTAAATAAACACATGGTACATTATTTTTTATATGTTTGTGACACATTATTGGACCATGCAAAACACTGGTTTACCTTCACAAGAAGGGCAAGATTTATGTACAAAAATAAGCCTGTACATGAAATTATGTTTTATTTTCCTAAAGTGTTTTTATAATGTTTTTTTATTGTTGGCATTCATATAAATATAGTGGTGTGAAAACTTAATATACGTTTGATTAGTTTTTGGTAAACGTCCATTTTGAAGTTATAGTAAGAGAAACAAAAGGGCCAGGAAGTAAGATAATAACAGAAATGTCACCTTTTATGAGTGATAAGCTGGTATAACAGTAAAAACACTTTTTTGTGTGTCATGGTCCCAAACCTGAACATCAACATTTGATTTTTAACATCATAAAACATGACAAGTCCCAGAATGTATAAATGCTGCTATAAAACAGAATGAGACCATAATGCTGCGATTTCTGAAGCAATAAAGCGTGGCTGATGGTATGACAGGCTTTTCTTAAATCAATCAACATCCCCACTGTATATTGCTTTCTGTCTATTGCTGCTGCTGTACTTTCTGCATTTAATTCTAGTATAAAATACCAAACTGCAAAAAATTAGAAAACTCAATAAGTTATTTTCTTAAATAGCTGCATTTGTTCTTGAATTGAGGAGGTAAGTGAGACACTTTGGCAACGGAACAAGACGATTTACTTTTACACTGGGAAAAATTAAAATCTAGATAAGTCATTTTTTTCTTACAATAAGTGCATTTATTCTTGGATTGAGGAAGAAAAAGAGACATTTTGCCAAAGGAACAAGACAACTTCCACTTGAAATCAGAAAACACAACTTCATTGTCTTATTTCAAGTGCAAATTATCTAAATATCAAATTTTAAGAGTAAAAATACTAATTCCATTGGCAAACTATCTAATTTACTTACTAAAATTAAGGGAAAATACACTTAATTTAGGAAATTTTAACTTATTTCTAGATGGTTTTTCCAGTGTAGAATAAGAAAAAGCTTTACTGTCTTATTTCAAGTGCATATTATCTAACTATCTTACTTTAAGAGTAAAAATGCTCATTCCGTTGTCAGATCATTTTATTTATGTGCTCAAATTAAGGGTAAATAGACTTAATCTAAGAATGTTTTACTTATTTCTAGATCATTTTTGCAGTGCAGAGATGTTGATTTATTTGATCCATATTGACTCTCACTCACACTGCAAAAAATGTAAATCTAAATTAGTAATTTTTTCTTAAAATAAGTGCATTTTATCCTGATTTGAGGAGGTAAATGAGACACTTTGCCAATGAAACAAGACAATTTACACTTGAAATAAGAAAAATCAATTGCATTGTCTTATTTCAAGTGCATCTCATCTAATTGACTTATTTTAAGTGTAAAAATACTCATTCCATTGGCAAACTATCTTATTTACCTGCTCAAATTAAGGGTAAATACACTTGATTTAAGAAATGTTTACTTAATTTCAGATTGTTTTTGCAGTGTACACAGGAAAAAAAAATCTAAATCTAGATAAGTCATTGTTTTCTTGAAACAAGTGCATTTGTTCTTGAATTGAGGAGATAAAAGAGACATTTTGCCAATGGAACAAGAATATTTAGATTTAAAATAAGAAAAGACAATTGAATTGTCTTATTTCAAGTGCATATTATCTAACTATCTTGCTCTAAGAGTAAAAACACTAATTCCATTGGCAAATTATCTAATTTACCAACTCAAATCCAGGTTAAATACACTTAATTTAGGAAATTTTTACTTATTTCTAGATCGTTTTTCCAGTGTAGAATAAGAAAAAGCTTTATTGTCTTATTTCAAGTGCATATTATCTAATTATCTTATTCTAAGAGTAAAAATGCTCATTCCATTGGCAGATCATTTTATTTATGTGCTCAAATTAAGGGTAAATAGACTTAATCTAAGAATGTTTTACTTATTTCTAGATCATTTTTGCAGTGCAGAGATGTTGATTTATTTGATCCATATTGACTCTCACTCAGCAAGTTATTCTTGTTAATATAATCATATAATTTCTGAACAAACCATTTTCTAAAGCACTTTGGAAAACCATGGGAGCACTGCCATCGCTCTGTAACAGCCAAAGCCGCGTCTATCAGCATTTGCAAACATCAGAATTACTTTTGCTAATTTGATTTTTTTTTTTTTTTTTTTTTTTCAGGAAACGTGCCACTCTTAAATCATGCTAGAAAATTAACTCATTAGTTTTGCTTTTGTGCAAAAAAAAAAAAAAACTCAATCAGTGAAGTATTTTGGTTCCAAACAGAAATCATCGGAGGGGGGGGGAGAGTGAGGCTTATAATGCACACAAAACGAAACCCTCATTGTTTGATGATTAAAAATAAAGTCTGCTCGCCCCCCTTTCACATCCAGGCATCCAAATCCCCCATCAGCTCCACGGGTGAAAAAAAAATACAAAAACAACAACAAAAAATAGCTTTCATTACCTGGAAGAAACATTTCATGCAACAGTTCTCTCTCATATCGTTGCTCAGCCCGGAAGCTGGAATAGTTATTATAATAATGAGGTTACAAATATAGAACATTTCAATGGGAGCCGCGTTGCTTATCATCGCGTGCAACTGTGCGTGCATGTGTGTGTTACAATGGAGATAGTGGGGTTGTCATGCTGTGTCACCCTGCTCTGTGATTAGTGACATCAGCTTCTTCATTCTGACAGCCTGAGGTCTACTGTATAATTAACATCTCCCTCTTTCTGTCCATCACTTTCACGATTCCAAGCACCGTATTTACTAATTCATGCAGCTGCTGCCCCTCAAAATTCTTAATAAAAGCTGGTTTTAAATTAAGTTTATCAGAAGAATAGAATAAATATACACAAATATAAATATATGTGTTAATAATTCTGAGGAAAAATCGATATCTAGATAAGTCATTTTTTCTTAAAATAGGAGCATTTTTTTCTTGAATCGAGGAGGTAAGTGAGACACTTTGCCAATGGAACGAGACAATTTAGGTTTAAAATAAGAAAAAAACTATTTCATTGTCTTATTTCAAGTGCATATTATCTAATTATCTTATTTTAAGAGTAAAAATCCTCATTCCATTGGCAAATCATCTTATCAACCTACTCAAATCAAGGGTACATTTTTGCAGTGAATGTACAGTGGCTGAAGAGACACTGCAAAAATGATCTCAAAATGAGTAAAAATGTCTTAAATTAAGAGTATTTACCCTTAATTTGAGCAGGTAAATAAGATGATTTGCCAATGGAATGAGTATTTTTACTCTTAAAATAAGATATCTAGATATTATGCACTTGTTTAAAGTATAAATTGTCTTGTTCCATTGGCAAAGTGTCTCACTTCAATCCTTAATTCAAGAAAAAATGCACAAATTCTAAGAAAAAAATGACTTATTTAGATTTTATTTTTTTGCAGTGGAGCAATCCTCATGCAGATACACTGGAAAACGATCTAGAAATAAGTCAAAATGTCTTAAATTAAGTGTATTTACCTCTAATTTGAGTAGGTAAATTAGATGATTTGCCAGTGGAATTAGTATATTTAGTCTTTAAATAAGATATTTAGATAAAATGCACTTGAAATAAGACAATGCAATTGTGTTTTCTTATTTTGAATGTAAATTGTCTTGTTCCATTGGCAAAATGTCTCTTTTACACTGGAAAAAATCGAAATCTAGATAGGTAATTTTTTCTTAAAATAAGTGCATTTTTTCTTTGATTGAGGAGGTAACAGAGACATCTTGCCAATGGAACAAGACAATTTGCTCTTAAAATAAGAAAACACAATTGCATTGACTTATTTCTAGTGGATATTATCTGATTATCTTATTTTAAGAGTAAAAACACTCATTCCATTGGCAAACTATCTTATTTACCTACTCAAATTAAGGGTAAATACACTTAATTTAAGAATATTTTACTTATCTCTAGATAGTTTTTCCAGTGTACCTCCTCAATCCAAGAACAAATGTACTTATTTCAAGAAAAAAATGACTTATCTAGATTTAGATTATTTTCAATGCCAAGTTACAAGTGACCAAGAGGGCCAATCAGGAACTAGCTGTGGGTCTAGATACGGCCGAGGTGGTTAGGAAGTGGGGGCAAGTTAGTGAGACAACGGAGGGACATGAGGGCCAAAAAGAGCGGGGATCCTGGTGGAAAAAGGGTCCCGGTGTCTCGCGCACCTCACGCTGCTAGCTGGTCCATCTTCACACAGTAATTTTCCACAATGGCGGTCATATGCTGATGATGATGATTGAGAAAGCTTCCTGGAGAGGTGGCGAAACGTCTTCAAATCTTGAAAACCAAGTCCAGTGGATATTTTTTGAATTTTTACGGAATGGTGGTCATACAAACAAAACAAGCCGATAAGGAACCAAACAGGAAATACGCGTAGCTTAGAGCGGATGTAGATTTAACCAATCAGAGGCCTCCTGTCTGCGGTCACCTACAATTTAGAAGAAATGCAGCAGAGTGTCTGCGTAAAGGGGCGGGGCATATCTGCGTTCACTGCGACACACACACAGACGACATGGTTTCTGAGTCAAAATCAGCCTTTACTATATTTGGCCAAAAATGGCCGCTCCCGGACTCAGTGATCGCAACAAAAAATACTTATATTTTTCTACTGATTATCACTAAACTAATTAAGTCACTGCAAACGTATTAGTTTTAGGTATAAATAATAATCTTTGGTTAGTCTTTGCTGACCGGACTATTCCTTTAACGGAACCTTAACAAACAGTCGACCTAGGGTTAGGGTTTAAAGAGGACCAACATTATAACTCAAAGCTGTACGGCCATTAAAAGACATGAATGTGATGAGTATTAATCTCTCCAGAGGAGGAACTAAGTGAACGCCATTCTATCTTCCTCATTAGAGGTTTTTAGAGAAAAATGACCCACATGTGCCCACGCACATAAACATCCTCTACATACGCAGTTCCATAAACATGTTTGCAGATTCTCTAATGGCCAGACTGCTGAATAAGAGCAATGATAGTTTCTAGGGTGATATAGGTCTACACCTACACATGCTTACAATAAAGTCCATCTGTGTGGATGACTCTGTTATGGACAGACCTGTTTTCTAAAGAGAGATTTCAAAGGTACACTGCAAAAACGATCTAGAAATAAGTAAAAATTTCTTAAATTAACTGTAATCACCCTTAATTGGAGTAGGTAAATGAGATAGTTTGCCAATGGAATGAGTAATTTTACTATTAAAATAAGATAATTAGATGAAATGCACTTGAAATAAGACAATGCAATTGTGTTTTCTTATTTTAAGTGTAAATTGTTTTGTTCCATTTGCAAAATGTCTCTTTTACCTCCTCAATTCAAGAACAAATGCACTTATTTTAAGAAAAAATGACTTATCTAGACTTAGATTTTTTGCAGTGTAATGCTTGTTGCTGGGATTGGTTTCATTTCCTCCTGCTAGGATAAGAAGAAATCCAAAAACACAGATTTCCAGATCAGTTTCTGGTTCTTAGTAGGGATGCACGATTTATTTAACCCGATATTTGATCAGCTTCTAAGTTTCTAAAGTCTAAAAAAAAAAAAGAAAATACTACTTCTTCTTTCTCAAAAACTTCTTTTTTACAGACTTAAAAACTTCAAAAGACGAGGGAAAAAATATTGATACATTAAAATATCCCAATATCTTCATATGCTGATATATTGCCATTTAAAAACAACAACAATGAAATATTGCTATATGTCATCGTTATGCTACGAAATCCCCCGAAAATTCGCGAAATTTTGCCATATTTTTATATGTTGATATATTGACGCGGTATCGATCTATTTTACTAACAAAATCTCACAAGAATTTCCAAAAATAACGAGAGTTTGTAACAGAACGATGAAATTTCACGAGATTTTGAAAGTAAAATAGATCGATACCGCGTTTTTAAAAATCAATTTGATATCAGCATTTGAAAATATATTTGAGTATATTATTTTTCAAAGTGTCAGAAATGGATAACAAAACTGCTATTTTCAATGACTACTTATTTTTGTCCAGCTTTAACATCAGTATCGATATCGGTTATCGGCTACATGAGTTTTAAAATATCGGCATATCGGATATCGGCCAAAATCCCAATATCGTGCTTCCCTAGTTCTTAGGAGTTTGATGAGAATATTTGTGCTTTAAATTCAAAAGCAAAGTTTCAGTTTGTGCATCATAATTGTGTGATGTTATTTTTTTCCTCTTCTTTACTTTTTTAAATCAACTCTACTCCCACAGTAAATCATCCTCTTCCTTTGCATTTAAGTGATGTTGTTATGAGATGGACTAATCCCACTTTGTTGAAGCGTATCCACGGGGCATGTAATGCATGTTTTCCCAAAATACAGAGGAAAGAAAATCAATAGTAGTGAAGAAGCTTCTATCAGCTTGTGTTGATGAGGTAAAGTCTCAGAGCCATCAGGGAGGAAAAGCTTATTTCCTCTTTCGAACAGCTTGAATTAACTGCCTAGATCTCTAATAAAGGCCAGAGTCTCTCACACAGCTACTGACGTCAACACTTCCTTATTATTCCTATTTGTCGGGTCACTAATTTACCTGCATCTCCATTTGTTCTCCGTTGTTTCTCCATGCCGAGTCCCACCAGCAGCTGCAGGCGGTGACTGCAGCTATTTAGGTGTGTGGGAGTTGTCCTCTGATCATATACAAGAGCTCAGACGGTCATCAGAGAAGAAACGGACACGTGCAAAAACATACTGCTTTTGCAAAAAACTGCTGCAAGACTAAATCCCTGTTATAGCATGTAGCATCTCTTGTCTCTCATCCATCCCGCCCTCAGGCTTGTTACTGACACTCATAGTATAAAATCTAAGTAAAGCATTTGACACATTGTCAACAAACAAAAATTGCCTCAGGGCAGTCTCAGAGCTTCCTTGATCAAACACATATTGCATTGTGTACACAGCATGTCTGTGTTTTCCTGTTAAACACAACCTCATACATGCTATGATAAGTCCAAATCAGTTGTCAGGTCAACATAAAGTCAAGGTTCAGTCATTGGTGAGAGAAGACGATACAGTTAGATCAGAGATGAGATGTTACGCCACACTGGGTTCATGACAAGCATAGAAGCTAATGCTAAGCTGTCTGTGTTGTTAGTGGAGACTATCACATTGTCCTCATGCTTGTTCGTTGTCTAACACTGCGGTCCCCAACCACCGGGCCGCGGACCGCTACCGGTCCATGGGTCATTTGGTACCGGGCCGCACAGAAAAAAGTATATATATATATATATTTATATATATATATGATTTATCGACGATCAGAGTCTGAGTGATGTTTTATTTTGAAAAATATTAAAAATTGCGGTATCCTCTCCCAATTACATCAGTCGGTGCATCTGTGCCTCTTGACACAGGTTAATTCAGGTCAAGACTCATCCTATCTATAACATCCTATCTTTGTGAAGCGGGATTTTCCGTGGTTACAGCGACCAAAACAAAGCTACGGAGCAGACTGGACAGCAGAAGCACACTTCATGTGTCATTGTCTCCGATTACGCCTAGATGGGACCGGCTTGTTGTTTTATTTTTATGCTGTTTGTATTTGATTTTATGCCAGTCGTCTCATTTTACTCCATTTTCAAATGCATTATATTTAACAGACATATAATGCATTTGAAAATGGAAGACTGAAACGTAAACAGTGTAATGCCTAAAGACTGTTTTTGCCCTCTATAAAATGGTCGAAAGGAAAGCATGACAATGAAATTTATGCTAACTGAGGAAAAAAATATTTTCCAAAGTGATTTTGGGACCTAATTGCATATGATGGCTGCAAAACCACAGAAACATGTCAATGGACGTCCATTCAATCGATACTGAGGCCTCACTGCACAATCGGCCCATTAACAAGCAAATTTGAGCCTCCATACACAGACAGACAGATTATGCTGAGGAGCGGACAGAGTTAAATATTCTCTAAGCTCTTCCGTGGTCAGTAGACAAATCAAGGCTCACATTTTTAACAGTCACTTATCCCATTAGCTTTTGATTTATTGGGGGAAAAGCAGTTCTATTGCACAGTAAATGAAAACGTATGAAGTTATAATGAGTTATGATTCAGCTGCTGCTTTATTGTTCCCTGCACGTCTGTCTGCTGTTGAGGGTCACTCTGGGACTCAGCTGAAAGAGACAGTAAATCATGATTCAGGCCCATTAATCCAATGCTGTTGAGATTTAGCACCCCTGTGTGGGAGATGTGCTCGCTCAGTGTTTTGGGAATAAAGATGAGGGCGCCGCTGCCAGGTGCGCCTGAAGTTTGGGAGGGGACCTGGAAACCCCCAAACTCTCTTCTCACCCTTTGTTTCCTAACTGTCCATCTCTGTGGGCGAAGGCAACAGCAATTTTTTGGTGAAGATGGATGGTGGTAGTAAACAGCAGTTAGACGAGGAGGGTGCTGGGCAGCTGAAGAAAGGAGGTGAAGGAGAGATGTATGGTCCTCCACATCGCCTCAGACAGAATGACAGATGAGCAGACTCTGCAGCAAGGCTACTTCCACAGTGATCAAATCTAGAAAGCCTTCCTGCCTTGAACTGGGTCTATCATTTTGTTATTTGTTTTAAATACTAACCAAGGAAATATCAGAAATTTTATATGATATTTCACTCAAAATTCTTCAACATTTTTAAGCTTTTAAAGCCTAAGCCATGAAATAATTGTCATTAATACAGTTTTTTTAAACAAAACTATCGTTCACAATTATGACAGAAAACACAAGAGTTAAATTAGCTAAATTATTTGTATGATTTGTAAAACATTTGGCATTTCTGGTCTCAAAATAGACTGCTCATGTATCAAATGTGATACTATTGGGGCCTCATCTTCCTTATAAGATACCAAATAAGTAATATTTGGATGCTGGAATACATCGGCTAAAAGTGAAAAAAAAGAGTTATTCCACCTTTCTGATTCCTGATCCTCCACGGACGGGTTGGTCGTTGGATCGCCAACTTGAAGAGGGAGGATTTGCCATCGAACTTCTGGCCAGAGAAAAAACACGTAATATGTAGCCAACATTTGGAAGAAGAATGTTTTCAAGATGACTTGGATAATAGCGCGTTGTGACAAACACCAGATACAGCACTGGGACTCGATCAACAGCCGATACCGCACCGTGACGTCACTAACCAGTAGGTGGCAGTAGTGTTCTTTGACAAACATGGATGCCTCCAGTAAAGCACATTCACATGAACTCTTATCTTTTATTAAACAATGTGTAATAATTTTATATTTAAAGGACTTTCAGATGTTTGAATTGTAAATATTTTTCCTTTAAAAGGAGCAGATTGCTTGTTCTACAGGAAGTTGAAAGTAGTCACAAAAGAAAGACGAGGTTCAAAGCAATGGAGATGGAGGAAATGATGATAGTTATTTAAAAAAAAGTAATGCTAATTCTAAATTATATATATATACACTGGAAAAAATTGAAATCTAGATAAGTCATTTGTTCTTGAATTGAGGAGGTATGTGAGAAAATTTTCCAATGAAACAAGACAATTTACACTTAAAAAAAGAAAACACAATTGCATTGTCTTATTTTAAGTGCATGTTATCTAATTATCTTATTTTGAGAGTAAAAATACTAATTCCATTGGCAAACCATCTAATTCACGTACTTAAATCAAGGGTAAATACCCTTAATTTAAGAAATTTAAGAAATTTTTGCTTATTTCTAGATCGTTTTTCCAGTGTAGTGCACCTTGTAGCACCATTTCTACCAATGAAATAAAACATAACTGTGCTTCTCGTACAGTTACGTTTTATTGAATAGAAGGAGAAGAAAAAAGTCACTGTCGTGAACAGATGCTGCCTGAGTTAAAGTTTCTGATTTGAAAAATAATTTTGCATGTCGTAAATGTTCACATTTACATGTCAACAACCTACACTGCAAAAAATAGAAACCTCAATAAGTTATTTTTTCTTAAAATAAGTGAATTTTTCCTTGAATTGAGGACGTAAGTAAGACAATTTGCCAATGGAACAAGACAATTTCCTTTTAAAATAAGAAAAAACAATTTTATCGTCTTATTTCAAGTAAATATTATCTAACTATCTTATTTTAAGAGTAAAAATACTCATTCCATTGGCAGATCATCTTATTTACCTGCTCAAATTAAGGGTAAATATACTTAATTTAAGAATTTTTTACTTATTTCTGGATTGTTTTTGCAGTGTATACATTTGTGTGGTTTGGTCATTAGAATATGATTTGCATTTTGATTAAGGTGAACACGGAAAAAAACACTTTGCACTTTTGAAGATCCGCTCTGTGCAAATAAACATGTTTGAACCAGTTTTAGGATATGGAAACTTTCTGAAGATTATTTCAAAGCCACATGACTATATATCCGAATCTCAGCCGATCGATTCCTGCAAAACAGATGCACATTTAAAATAATTAGCTTTTCTTTCCATTATTTCTTTATTTGCAAACACATTAACAGTATCTCTAGGGCTTTTCTGTAATAGATATTTCAATGCACTCATTCAAATTAACGTGATTATTTATGTACATATTGTATGCAGCGGTAAAGTGTTAGTGTGCAGGTGTGATCATGATTTTAGTTGGCTATGAAGTAAACCTTGAATAATGGATTCAGCCCCAGTAAGGGTAATCAGTGAACCCTGAGCTCAGCGTATCACAGCTTAATAACATTCTGAATGTCAGAACACATGACAGCAGAGAAACATAATCCCCTCTCCCTGTAGAAAAAAGGCCTTAAAGCCAACTCCACCTCTCTCTCTCTGTTACACTGTGTGTACACACACATCAACACCGCTAAATCCTTTCAGATTAACTGGTGTGATTTAAAAAGCATTTAAAGGGAAGTAAATAAGGGCGAGTTCCAGTTGAGCAAAGTTCATATTCCCTATCCCTGCGGGGGTTTTTTCACCTTATCACGCTTCGGTTCTCTTCAGTTTGATCATTAGAATGAAAGTTACACACAGCCCCCCCCTAAGGAACCGCCATGTTACAGTGACGGCCGCTTTGGCTCCTCACCAGTATGTTTCTCCACTGAAATCACACCACAGCGATAAACTCACAGTCTAAAAAAAAAACAACAACCTTAGATTTCATTAAGATCTGGGCTGAGCTGAAGGGTAAGTAAATATTGGATTTAGTTTTATTGGGCGGTCAATAACAATGCTGCAGATGGATGACATTGTTACTGTGTCTGCAGAGTTTTAAAGTAAGCAACTGTTTGAAAAAACTTTACTTCCTACTCCATGAAATAATGAACAAAAAAATATAGCACATAAATTTACTATAAATGAAGATATTTAGTGTGAATATAAGATACCTGTTTCTACGACTGGATGGTGTAGAATATGCATCTGCAGGCCTTAATATTACATGTTTTTAGTAAACTTCTGATGAAGATTCTTAGTCATCCAGGTTAAAGTAATTTCAATACACTGGAAAAAATAAAAACCTAGATAAGTCATTTTTTCTTAAAATAAGTTTAATTTTTCTTGGATTGAGGAGGTAAAAGAGACACTTTGCCAATGGAACAAGACAATTTACATTTAAGATAAGAAAAATACAATTGTATTTTCTTATTTCAAGTGCATGTTATCTAATTATCTTATTTTAAGAGTAAAAATACTCATTCCATTGGCAAAGTATCTTATTTACCTACTCAAATTAAGGGTAAATACACTTAATTTAAGACATTTTTACTCATTTTTAGATTATTTTTGCAGTGAAAAAGGGTCCCACCGTTCTCGCGAACCTCGCTCTTCTAGCTGGTCCATCTTTACAAGCCGTTTTCTGCAACGGAAATACAAACAAAACAAGCCGATAAGGAACCAAACAGGAAATATGCATAGTGTAGAGCAGATGTAGATTTGACCAATCAGAGGCCTTCTGTCTGCGGCACTGTCTGCGCTCACCTACAATTTTGTAGAGGTGCAGCAGAGTGTCTGTGGAAGGGGCGGGGCATATCTGCATCACCGTGACACAAGCAGACGACCTGGTTTCGAAGTATAAATCAGTTGGCCCAATCAGTCATTTCATTGATGCTCCTTTTTTTGTGGCAATAATGAAAACTGATGAGCTAAACATTGATCTTTGATGACTAAGACATGACCAGTCATGGGTTAAAGATTTCATCGATGAGACGAGACTAAATAAAAATTAGCGGGGGGTCGGTCAGACATTAAAGGCATACTATGCAACATTTTCCAGTTAATTAATGTGTTCCATAACGTTTTGGATGATTAAATGAGTCATTTCAGGTCGAACAAAGGTATTCTCGGCCGCCCTGGTGGTCTGTGGGGGAAATACCGCACTTGCAATTGCAGGAGCCCTCGGCCCGCACCCACAGGCTCAGAAGTCTCGCGAGAGTCGGTCTTTCTTTACGGCGAGAACTGCTACACGCCCCCAGTTAAAAGCATGCTCGTTGCTACCACTGTGGCGATATTTGTGCAGTTTTCATGGCGGAACCAGCATGAAAACAGCGAAAGCCCATGTCGGAGCAGGCAAGAAAGAGGAAAAGGGCTCCGGACAGAGAGAGGAGTCGTACACGGGTGAACATCGGGCAAGCTTTTTCCGAATGGCGAGAGCTAAAAGAAAAAGAGGGCTGCAAGGCTGACGCGGACCTCGCGTTTCTGCTGATGCGATTGTAAGTAACATTGGAATGGTTTCTCTCTCTCTCTGTGTTCATGTTCATACTTTCACTGTGTTAGTCATTGTTTGTACTGGTTTGACGGAGAAACCGGGAGAACAGCTGAGCATATTTACGACAGTGCACTTTTACTTTCGCCCTCTGGGGGGAGCCTCGCTGGAAAATCAAACCCGGTTGCATAGTGTACCTTTAAAACTGCATCATCGTGCTTTGATCTGCTAAGCAGTATCAGCCGTACTGCTGCGTCTTGTTCGATCATGCCCTCCACCTGGCGTGCAGCGGGGATCATTCTGCATGACCACAGCTGGATCATGGCAGCAGCGTCTGATAAAATAACCAGGAAAGGTCCGGTCCTGCGAGTTGAACTCTGACAAACTGTGGCTGTGGTTCTGCAGAAATGCATCTTTTCACGCGCGTAGCTCTGAGTCTGCGCTTTATGCTCCACTCTAATGGTTCGCTCCTCCATCACCACTTAATAAACTATTTGGCTGATCATCCTCTGCCAAGCTTAAAAAATCCCTCTCTCTAACTATCAAGATTTAATTTCTTCCAGCTCACCAGCGGTGATAATAAGCATCGTTTGTTTCTAAATAATGAATTGGATATAATTTAGGAATCTCTAAATTATATCCAAACACAATATTTTATTGAATTCTGTTTATTTTGAGATGAAGAGCCAGACGAAAAGGTACATAAATGTTTGATTATTTCTCTCTCATTGTTCTCGTTTCTATCATAAATATGATGTGAATGTTTCCTTGTATTGTCAATAAAATGTTTTCTCTGTTTTTCCCGTCAACATTTTAGTTAGCGTATTCATTCCATGTAGGTCTGGGTTGCCTTGGCATTATTAGGCAATTATGTAGCTTTCTCTGTATTTTTTTATATTAAAAACCTGTAAATTTAAATCTACTTTGAACCCTGAGTAGCAGTAAACATTAGCCAAAATTAACAAAGTAATTAAGAAAGAAGAATGTTTTTGTTCTTTGCAATTTTCACAGCTTTTTTGACACAATTTTTTTAATCAAATGAATTTATTAATCCATGAAAAAGTTTATTTGAATTCTATAAATCAAAGTTTTCTGCTCAACAGCATTGATGAACTGCATGGCAGCATTCTATATCCAGCTATTTTAGCATCTAGGATAGAGCTGGAACAGAATCTGGTTGTTATTCCAAATTGTAAAGGTTCACTTTTTTTTTTGCAACATAAAACCTTTTTAAGTTTCAGTCGACTAAAAGCAACTAAAACTATCACAGATCTTAATATTATTAGAAACGTATATTAAAAACTTATATTAAAAAATAATAATAAAAGCATAAATAAAACTATCACATATCGTAATGTGTAAAATGGGACTAAGACTAACAATAGTTTTCATCCTGAAGACTAAACAAACTCTAAGATGGCTGCCAAAAACTACACTGTCAACTATACAACTTCAATGTCTTCTATTCTAGCTAATACTGTTTGATTGAAAACCCTTGTTATCTTCCACCAGCAGAAAATGTGTTACAAAAGAAAAACGGCAAGTTTTCTACCTGTCAGCCTGCAGACACTGAAGCTGGTGCTGTCAGTCGTAGTAGAAAATGAGAACGGACACGATATGCTGTTAATGTTTAGCCATTGTGTGGAGTGAGAGACCTGGCATAAATACATTTAAAGGATTTTTTTACATGAAAGTTGGACATCAAAGCCTAAAAACATATAAGAAAATGGCTTTTCAGAAGCTGTTTGTTGAAGTGATCTCTATAGGAAGGAGATAACAGCTATTCTTCTTTGACTCATGCGTAAATAATTAATTCACAATTATCTCATTTATGTGGAGTTATTTGATCCAGATTCTCAAAGGAAAATATTGCAGAATTTTATTTCCTTACTTCACAAACAGAGAATTTCAGTTCAATTCAGTTTATTTCTATGGCGCCAATTCACATCATGTCATCTCAGGTCACTTTCCAGTTCACCAGATCATCCAGTCAGATTGATTCAAAGTTTTCTATCTAAGGAAAACCAGCTGATTGCATCGACTCATTGACTCTTCAGCAATCCCTCACACTAAGCATGCTTGTAGCGACAGTGGAGAGGAAAAACTCCCTTTGAACAGGAAGAAACCTCCAGCAGAACCAGGCTCAGTGTGAGCGGCCATCTGCTGAGGCCGGCTGGGGTTCAAGGAGACAGAAGCAGACATGCACTGCAAAAATTATCCAGAAATAAATAAAGATTTACCTAAATTAAATAAAATAATAAAAATAAATAATAATAAAAAAAAAAAAAAAATTTTTTAAATATCCACTGGACTTGGTTTCCAAGATTTGAAGACGTTTCTCCACCTCTCCAGGAAGCTTTCTCAATTCAAATGTCTGGATCCGCAATGAGTTTGAGTCTTATATAGGAAACATGCATGTTTCCAAGCGATACGAGGCTTTGTCTATATAAGACTCAAACTCATTGCGGATCCAGACATTTGAATTGAGAAAGCTTCCTGGAGAGGTGGAGAAATGTCTTCAAATCTTGGAAACCAAGTCCAGTGGATATTTTTTGAATTTTTACAGAATGACTATGACCTGGATGACTGAGAACCTTCATCAACTAAACGAAATTTATTTAACCTTAATTTACGAAGGTAAATACGGCAATCTGCTTATGGAATGAGTATTTTCACTCTTAAAATAGAATAATTAGATGTAATAAACTTGAAATAAGTCAATGCGACTGATTTTTTTATTTCATTTTGAATGTAAATTATCCTACTCCATTGGCACAGTGTCTCACTTACCTCCTCAATTTAAAAACAAATGCACTTATTTTAAGAAAAAAATATTTATTTAGATTTCTAATTTTTGCAGTGTAAAAAAGGCAACTGTAAAAGGCGGCCCCGTCCAGGAAACACACAGCCAGGCAGACGAGCTCCGAGCCAGCTCCCATGTCAGAGGATGAAGAGAGCACATCCAGTTAGTCACAGTCAGAGAAACAGGACTACACTGGAAAACAGGCCAAGCTCCAACATCTAGAAACAAAGGTGTTGATAGAAGCAGCACAGCTGATATTTCTCTCCAGGAGGGAGTCACAGCCAAACAGGAACAGACCAGATGAAGCTACTATGAGAAAAAGCAGAGAGAGCAGAACGTTAGAGATTGAACTAACAGATTCTGCAGAGTGGGAGAATAGAGATAGGATGAAGCAGAATGATGAAAAAGGGGTCCCTATGTCCTCCAGCAGTCTCAGCCTATAGCAGCATAACTATAGAGATAGCTCAGGATAACCTGAGCCACTCTAACTAGAAGCTTTATCAAAAAGGAAAGTTTTAAGCCTAGCCTTAAAAGTAGACAGGGTGTCTGCCTCACGGACTAAAACTGCTAGTTGGTTCCACAGGAGAGGAGCCTGAGAACTAAAAGATCTGCCTCCCATTCTACTTTTAGAAATTCTAGGAACTACTAGTAAACCTGTAAAAGTGGCCCCGTCCAGGAAACACAGGGAGACGAGCTCCGAGCCAGCTCCCATGTCAGAGGAGGAAGAGAGCACATCCAGTTAGTCACAGTCAGAGAAACAGGACTACACTGGAAAACAGGCCGATCTCCAGCATCTCTAAACAAAGGTGTTGATGGCAGCAGCACAGCTGATATTTCTCTCCAGGATGGAGTCACAGTAAAACAAAATAACTTTCAGGTTCAGGAAGCGCTGCTCCAACCGTTGCATTTGCGAATTCTCCAGAGTGGTGCACGACTTTACACGAGTGAATAAAGTGAATATGATCGGTCGATTATCAAGGGGGCGGGATTGTTGTGGTGGAAGGTTTACAAACAGTTTGGATGTGGCCGGTTTCTCTGAAGCATCTTGCTAACCAGTTAGCATCTTAGCGCTAGCAGGTTTCCAATGGGAAATTCCATTGGGACCAAGTAGCACTAAATTGGTGACTTAGAAACGACGCTGTCAAGGAACGCTATGGACAGCGGAAACATACAAGAGGAGGAGAGTTTAGTGTCGGAGGTCGTGGATGAGTCTCCTCCGTCATCCGTTTTTTACTTAGAGGAGGAAAGCGGGGACGAAGATGTTGTGGAAGAGGACGCCAGGGCGGCAGAAGCTTGGTTTGGTGTAGAAGGCTTCCAGCCGTCCATGTTTGAGCCCTTGCCTCGCAACGCTGCCAGTTCTGTTAGCTCTACGCCTGCCGAAGACACAGACGTCCATCCCCGTGAACACTGGGACGCAACTCAATGGGAAAGGAAAGGATTCTGATTTCAACCGTTGCGTATATTAGCTGCGACACATGAATCAAGATGCTATGACTGAAAATATTTGATTGACAGATGACCGTTGATATCTGATTGGCCGAATTTAGGTGTTCAGGCTGACGTAGAACTAACTGGCCTGCAGAAGATAATGAAACAAAAAACAGATTTTCAGACAGGATTATTTTAATAGAAATTTTCTAACTTTGGGACAATATGGTCTGATAGAGTACATTTAGATACATGTATAAGCCAGAATGATTTGACATTTAAACATGATTTTCCTATGACTCTAAAAGGTTAAATATATTATTTTTATCTGAAGGAAGTCAGCCAAGTTGCTAAAATAAAAACTGATATGCACCAAAAGCTGAGGTGTAATTATTTGGATCCCAGAGCAGCTCAAAGTAATACTTGCACCAAAAACAGTGGATTTCCATAACAGACCTGTAGTTCTTACATGCAATCGTAGCTCTGACCAATGCTGCAGCTTCTATCTTGATTATTATGACTTTGCATGTACTTGGTTGCCTCTTTCTCACTCTTTCTCCACTAATGCCCCCTCACTCTCTCACATCTATCACATCTTCTCTCCACACTACCACACGTTTTCTCAGTGAGATTTTTCTGATCTGTAAAAACGCACATTTGCCTCGGCAAAGACGGCAGTGAGAGGAAATGTCACATTCCAATGGCGACAGCAGACCGTCACACACTGGAATGTCAATTGACTGACGGCTGTAGAGGTGGGGGGGGGGAGTGGATGGATGAATTGGTACAAAGACGGGGGGAGCCTCATTCCATTGTGGGGGCTTTTTTTTTTTTAAAGACATGGCAGTTTTGGACGATTATTCTAATCCCACCAAGGACCTCTCAGCCTAAAGCGGGCGCCTTATCTGCTCTCCGCAGTCATTCTCTCATTAAAACATAATCACAGGCCACCAACTCTAATAAACCCTCAACTTTGTCTGTGAAAGTGGTGGGAGGGGGAAGAGGTGAGGGAAATAATGGAGATTACTGCAGGTCAGTCCCTCTGTATGTGACACGGGGAATAGAAGTTCTACCTCTAATCACTTCTGCTCCGAAGAAAAAGCCATTTAAAAAACCTTGGATTTGATGATTTTTTTTAAAATATAAATCCAAAATGAAAAATGTGGCCCTTTAATAACAAAGGCGGTGGAGATTACAGAGTGCCCAGTAGGATTTGGCCCTTGTGTACCTTGATTATTTCTGGTTGCAGCAGAGGGCAGACCTGGAACACACTTCTGAGCATGCTGCTCCGGAGGCGAGCGGTCAGCAGTTAACTAGAAGCCAAACCCTTGCAGCCACTGATGCTTTAATGTTTCCCACCCTGTCTTTCTGTGACACATATAAACAAGCTCCCCAGAAAGGGCTTTAAACCCTCTTTAATCATCAGCTCAAGTGAATACATCAACCCCCACAGCTTGGCTTCGTTTCAGATCAGATGCTGTAAGACGCTGCAGTTTGTCAACAGCTTTATACATTTTAATATTTGCTTTTATATCCTGTAAGCAGGGGCGGATTTAGGAAATATGGGGCCCCAGGTAAAGACAGGCAGGGGTCCTCTGGAGTGAGAAGACAACACATTAAACAGACCCTTTATACAGATAGAGAAATGTTAATAGAATAGACATCCATTATCTGTTCTAGGTTGTGTCCCTCTCTTCTTGTCCCTTTTCTTCTTGTTTTCCTCTCTATGTTTCGCAGAGATGGCAAAAGTACTCACTTTGCGTACTTGAGTAAAAGTACAGATACTTGTGTTAAAAAATACTCTGGTAAAAGTGGAAGTACTGATTAAACTTCTTTACTCAAGTAAAAGTAACAAAGTACAGGCTTGTAAATTTACTTAAAGTATAAAAGTAAAAGTAGAAACCACTTTTTTCATGCCGTTGCCTACATTTTAAATGGATGTCTGCCAATAGGACTAGATCTCCGTTGTGTTCATTTTCAATCATCTCGTCGTCCATGCTACTATGCTAACGCCACCGCCACCAAGCTGCAATGATTTGCCGCCAATGAATACCGACGAATCTGTCGATTCATCTTGTAGTGGTGCGTCAAATGCAACGTAGATTCCCATCCAATTAGATTGAATTTGGTATTGATGACGTGAAAAATAATAACGGTAACTCCATTGAAATGATTCAAAACTAAAGTAACGAGACAATTTTTTAAAATGTAAGGAGCAGAAAGTACAGATATTTGTGTAAAAATGTAAGGAGTAGAAGTAAAAAGTCGCCATAAAAATAAGTATTAAAGTAAAGTAAAAATATCAGCAAAATGTACTTGAGTACAGTAACGAAGTATTTGTACTTCGTTACTTCCCATCTCTGATGTTTTGTACTCAGCTGACTTTTCATGCTGTCTCTAAAGGAATGAAAGATTTTTTCCAAGCACTAAGCTCACTTAGCTGATTGCTCCTTCCTGTGTTTCCAAAAAGGCCAAAGTAAATAACCCAGTCCTTCTTTTCACTGTAGACAAGCCATGATCTGCTTCTCTGTTCTCCATTTTTCATTTGGATGAAATAATAGCTGCATGAATCATGACAGCAGACAAGATAGAGGAGAGCAGGAGGCGGGGTTACCAATCTACTCGCTCTGGAGAGCAGAGTTCGCTGCTTTTAGATGTTGTCTCCAAAGTCTCCAGTAGCAGAAAAAAGTCTCTAGATTTGGCGCTAGGAGCTTTTTAGAAATCAAAGTGCTAGAGGGGTCTGAAAAGTGGCTAAATATAGCGACTAAAGCGCTAAGTTGGCAACACTGCTCTTTGCATCGTTTTTTTTTCAAATGGTTTGCTGCTGTCTGTTTGGACCTTTCTGAACATGTGCAGCAAATGGACTGATCCAATATGGTGGACACTGAAGGGGGGGGCTGAGACACACTTAATATTATAAGCCTCCTGCATTTAGCATTTTAGTGAAAGGATTTTTATCAAAAACATAATCAATGTGTAGAAATACATGTAAAAGGAGTTTTATCGGGCCCCCAGGAACTTGGGGCCCTAGGCAACTGCCTAGTTTTGCCTAATGGTAAATTCCCCCCCTGCCTGTAAACGAAGAGCAGAGTTTGGCCTCACTAAAGAGGATCACTCAGATTTACATATTGTCTCCGTATGGATTTTATTAAGCAATCATTGCAGTAACTGAAAAAAAACCATAGAGCAATTGCCAAACTAGGGATATGACGCTTTAAAGCTGCCAGTACAACAAGGAATGTTTACATAGTTTATATATGCATAGAGATACATATAAAAACTTTACGAGCAACAAACAATCATAAAGACAGTTCTAAATGTATTGAAACCCACTCTTGAACTGAGGCGTTAAAGGAAAAGTCTGGTCAGCAAGGAATAACAAATGGATCATTATCTATACCTAAAAGTAATACGTTTGCGTTGATTACTGTTGCGCCGATGCCATTTTTTGGCCCTGATACCTGACTTTGCAGTATTGGCTGATACCGATACCATCTGTTTGAAATCGATGTGTGTATAGATGAAGAACTGCATACTACTAGGATGTAAAATAATTGCCATCATGGCTTCATGTCAAGCTGCTGCCTTCCTTTGTGAAGCAGGAAAAAGACTAAAACAAAGTGAATCCAGTCTACCTGGAATGGGAAATGGGAATGAAATTTTTTGCTCTTAAAATCGTATCAGTGCCCTATTTGTTGGTACTCGCCGATACCGATACCACCATTTTAGTGCTGGATTGGGGCCCTGCCTGATACTGGTATCGGTGCAACACTAACCGTGATTCAATGAATTTAGCATTAATTAGTAAAAAAAATAATAATATTTTTCGCTGTGATTACTGAATCTGGGAGCGGCCATTTTTGCCCAAATATAGTAGCCCCTCCCTCCTGCCATCTTCCAGCAGTGACGTCACGGTGCGGTAAGCCTAGCGCCATTCTCCCCGCTTTACAAGCTAAATCAATGGGAACTACTAGACACATCCTCAATCAACAACAATTATTGAAGATTTCCAGAGGACTTCACCATTGAAATTCACCAGAGCTATAGTGAAACTGACAATGCCCACGTGCATGGCAGCTGGATGCTGGAATACATCGGGTAAAAGTGAAAGAAAGAGTTATTCCACCTTTCTGATTCCTGATCCTCCACGGACGGGTTGGTCGTTGGATCGCCAACTTGAAGAGGGAGGATTTGCCATCGAACTTCTGGCCAGAGAAAAAACCCGTAATATGTAGCCAACATTTGGAAGAAGAATGTTTTCAAGATGACTTGGATAATAGCGCGTTGTGACAAACACCAGATACAGCACTGGGACTTGATCAACAGCCGATACCGCACCGTGACGTCACTAACCAGTAGGTGGCAGTAGTGTTCTTTGACAAACATGGATGCCTCCAGTAAAGCACATTCACATGAAAATCACATGAAAATTACTCTGAATTAAAAACACTGATCATTTATTGAACAGGATGGAATCATTTCAGATTTAAATTATTTTCAGGAGTTTGAATTCTGAATTACGTCTTTTCCTTTAAGACTTTCATCCTGCGTCTGGATGTTGTTTCAAAGTCCTCCAGTTTCCTCCTACAGACGTTAACATTTCTATTCTAGAGAGACCTTTAGGACGCAGTTGATAAAAAAGAACTGAATCTAAAACACTTAGAAACATTTTGCCAAACCTTCCTCTGATGCAACGGTGGGGAAATATTTTCATTTCCCTTCTAAAAATTTTCTTTGGGGTATTAGTGAACTAACTATACTAAAGAAATAATTTATTAATTAAAAGAAGTAAACTGATTGTGATCAAAGGAAAGCCGTATGATTTCAGCTGAATGTTTGCTGAATATAAAAAGAACAGCATTACATTAAAGGCCTTCCTGGTTTATGACTATTGCTCAAAAAAAGTTTTATAGTCTGAATAATTTAAAATTTTTGGTATTAAAAATAAATTTTTGGTTTAGAACGAAAAAGTATTGCCTTTTAATTCAAAGTTAAACTGTTAAAGACACTTCTTTTTGGGCAATTCTAATACATCTTCTATTTCTTTTCTCATTAAAAATTTTTGTTTTTTTAAGTTATGTGACTTACTAACACAAAACTAATGCCAAGGTCTCTGATTTCTTGTGGCACTGCACTCAAAGCAAAGCAATTAGCCTGAATAGGATCCCCAGAAAGGAAAAACATCAAAGTACACAGATTTTTTTTTCTTGCTGCTGCATCTAATAAATTATTTCTGCAGCAAAATAACAAAGCCATTGTGTCTCATGTGATGATTATGTAAATGTTCCCCAAAAGCAAAGCACTTATGATGGCGCCTGGTCTTCACACGGACCAAAGTGCAGAACAGACTTTTCTTTTAGACTCAAACTGGTTTTAACAAAAATATTTTTTCCTTTTAGTTGTTTTCCTGTTAAAATGTGTTTATTCAAGTTCTTCTAAATAATTTCCAATATTAGTTTCTTACAATTGCTTTTCAGATTCTCTTGATAACAACCCACTATTCCTCGCTGTAAAGCTTGTTAGGTAGTTTTAGTACAAAGTATCTTGTACTTCTAATGGGTTGAAGCTTGTTTTTACTTTTTACTGATGTTTCCTTCCCTGCTAATGACTCTGGAAGCATCTAACCACTTTAACCTGCAGCTTTTAGGAGGAAAAACTTTAAATGTTCCAACTGGTTCTATAATATCCATAGAATCACAGAAAGTTTTAGTTGTGCTCGAGGAAAACGTTAAATGTTTTCTCTTGGAATGCACATCTTTATTTATTTTCCTCCACCTGTGTGAATGTCCTTTGCAGGAACACATTTCCATTTAATCCTCCAGCTTCTATTTCTGTTACCATTTATTCCTTTTCTAGTCCAACTTTTCACATATTTATGTTCATATATCTTTCAGTTTGTCGCTCGTGATCATTATATTTATAGCATGTCTAAAATTCCGAAATAGGGAGAAAGTGTGAAAGAATAAAAAAAAAAAAAGACTCAGAGCCGTTAAAGGCACAACCCAAACTTGCCAATATGTAATGTACGGAAGAGGATTAGGGCCACTGAAAAAAAAAAAAAAAGTTAACTGATTTTTACATTTTATTTCAGTTGAACATGGGATGAAGGGTCAGAATTCTGACTTTAATCTCAGAATTCTGACTTTTTTCTCAGAATTCTGACTTTAATCTCAGAATTCTGACTTTAATCTCAGAATTCTGACTTTTTTCTCAGAATTCTGACTTTAATCTCAGAATTCTGACTTTTTCCTCAGAATTCTGACTTTAATCTCAGAATTCTGACTTTTTCCTCAGAATTCTGACTTTTTTCTCAGAATTCTGACTTTAATCTCAGAATTCTGACTTTAATCTCAGAATTCTGACTTTTTTCTCAGAATTCTGACTTTAATCTCAGAATTCTGACTTTAATCTCAGAATTCTGACTTTAATCTCAGAATTCTGACTTTTTCCTCAGAATTCTGACTTTAATCTCAGAATTCTGACTTTTTCCTCAGAATTCTGACTTTTTCCTCAGAATTCTGACTTTAATCTCAGAATTCTGACTTTTTCCTCAGAATTCTGACTTTAATCTCAGAATTCTGACTTTTTCCTCAGAATTCTGACTTTTTCCTCAGAATTCTGACTTTAATCTCAGAATTCTGACTTTAATCTCAGAATTCTGACTTTTTCCTCAGAATTCTGACTTTAATCTCAGAATTCTGACTTTTTCCTCAGAATTCTGACTTTAATCTCAGAATTCTGACTTTAATCTCAGAATTCTGACTTTAATCTCAGAATTCTGACTTTTTTCTCAGAATTCTGACTTTAATCTCAGAATTCTGACTTTTTCCTCAGAATTCTGACTTTTTTCTCAGAATTCTGACTTTAATCTCAGAATTCTGACTTTAATCTCAGAATTCTGACTTTAATCTCAGAATTCTGACTTTAATCTCAGAATTCTGACTTTTTCCTCAGAATTCTGACTTTAATCTCAGAATTCTGACTTTTTCCTCAGAATTCTGACTTTAATCTCAGAATTCTGACTTTTTTCTCAGAATTCTGACTTTAATCTCAGAATTCTGACTTTAATCTCAGAATTCTGACTTTAATCTCAGAATTCTGACTTTAATCTCAGAATTCTGACTTTAATCTCAGAATTCTGACTTTTTCCTCAGAATTCTGACTTTAATCTCAGAATTCTGACTTTTTCCTCAGAATTCTGACTTTTTCCCTTCGAATTCTGACTTTAATCTCAAAATTTCTTTTTTTTTTTTCCCTCAAAAATTCGGGATTTTTAATTTTCGGGAATTCTGATTTTTTCCCCCAGAATTCTGCCCTTTTTCCTCAGAATTCTGCTTTAATCTCAGAATTCTGATTTTAATCTCAGAATTCGGGACTTTAATTTTCAGAATTCTAAATTTTAAATCTCAGAATTCTGACTTTTTCCTCAGAATTCTGATTTTTAATCCCCCAAAAATTTCTGATTTTTTCCCTAGAATTCTGACTTTTTTTCAAAATTTCTGACTTTAATCTCGAATTCTGATTTTAATCTCGGAATTCTGATTTAAATTTCCAGAATTCTGACTTTAATCTCAAAAATTCTGTTTTTTCTCAGAATTCTGACTTTAATCCCCAGAATTTGATTTTTTTTCCCCCAGAATTTGACTTTAATTCGGAATTTCTGATTTTTTCCCTCAGAATTCTGACTTTATTTCAGAATTTTTGACTTTTTTCTCAGAATTCGGGACTTTAATCTCAGAATTCTGACTTTTTCCTCAAAATTTTCTGACTTTAATCTCAGAATTCTGATTTTTTTTTTCCTCAAAATTTCGGGACTTTAATCTCAGAATTTTTGACTTTTTCTCAGAATTCTAAATTTAAATCTCAGAATTCTGACTTTAATCTCGGGAATTCGACTTTAATCCCCAAAATTTTGGGGATTTTTTTCTAAAAAAATTTTGGGATTTTTTCCTCAGTTTGACTTTTTTTTCAGAATTTGTTTTTAATCTCAAAATTTTGATTTTAAAATTCAAAATTCTGATTTTAAATCTCAAAAAATTTAAATTTTAATCTCAGAATTCTGACTTTTTCCTCAGAATTCTGCCCTTAAAATTTCTCAGAATTCTGACTTTTTCCTAAAAAATTTTGGGATTTTAAATCTCAAAATTCTGATTTTTTCCCTTTCAAAAAATTTCTGACTTTAATCTCAAAATTTGACTTTAATCTCAAAATTTCTGATTTTTTTCTGGGGAATTTGACTTTAACCCTCAAAATTCTGATTTTTTCCCTCAGAATTCGATTTTTTCTCAAAATTTTGGGACTTTAATTTTCAGTTTTTCGGACTTTTAATCTCAGAATTTGATTTTAAATCTCAGAATTCTGTCTTTAATCTCAGAATTTGCCCTTTTTCCCCCGGGAATTCTGATTTTTAATCTCAAAATTTCCTGATTTTTTCCCTCAGAATTCGGGACTTTAATCTCAGAATTCTAAACTTTTTTCTAAAAATTCTGACCTTTAATTTCGGAATTCTCCCCCCCCCCCCCCCCCCCCCCCCCCCCCCCTTTAATCCCCCCCCCCCAAAAAAATTTTCCCTGATTTAATCCCCAAAATTCTAAATTTTAATTTTCAAAACCCTGATTTTAAATCTCAGAATTCTGTTTTTTCCTAAAATTTTCGGATTTTTAATCTCGGAATTCGACTTTTTCCTGAATTTTTTGACTTTTTCCTCAGAATTTGACTTTAATTAAAGAATTCTGATTTTTTCCCCCAGAATTTGATTTTAAACCCTCGGAATTTGACTTTTTCCTCAGAATTCTGATTTTTTTCCTCAAAAATTTGATTTTTAATTCAGAATTCTGATTTTAATCTCAGAATTTTTGACTTTTTCCTCAGAATTTGACTTTAAAAATTTTTTCCTCAGAATTCTGATTTTTTCCTCAAAATTCTAAACTTTAATTCAAAAATTCTGATTTTAAATTCAGAATTCTGACTTTAATCTCAGAATTTTTGATTTTTTTTCTCAGAATTCTGATTTTTAATCTCAGAATTTGATTTTTCCCTCAGAATTCTGACTTTTTTCTCAGAATTCTGATTTTTAACTCAAAATTCGATTTTAATCTCGGGAATTCGATTTTTTAATCTCAAAAATTTCTGACTTTAATTCAAAATTTCGATTTTTTTCCTCAGAATTCTGCCCTTTAATCTCAGAATTTGACTTTTTCCTCAAATTTCTGACTTTAATCTCAAAATTTTCTAAATTTTTTCCTCAGAATTCTGACTTTAATCTCAGACTTCTGATTTTTTCCCCAGAATTTGATTTTAAATCTCAGAATTCTGACTTTTTCCTCAAATTCTAAACTTTATCTCGGGAATTTTTGCCCTTTTTCCTCAAAATTTTCTGACTTTTAATCTCAGAATTCTGCCCTTTTTCCTCGGGAATTTTTTTGATTTTTTCCCTCAGAATTCTGCCCTTTAACCCTTCAGAATTCTGACTTTATCTCTAAATTTTCTGACTTTTTCCTTAAAATTTTTTTTGGACTTTAATCTCAAAAATTCTAAACTTTTTCCTCGTTTTTGGGATTTTAAATTTCCCCCGTTTCTGACTTTTTCCTCAGAATTCTGACTTTAATCTCAGAAATTCTGATTTTTAATCTCGGGTTTTCTGACTTTTTTCCCAAAATTTCCCGACTTTTTTTCCAAATTTTGACTTTAATTTTTGAATTCTAAATTTAAATTTCAGAAATTCTGATTTTTTTAATCTCAAAATTTGATTTTAAAACTCAGAATTCTGATTTTTTCCCTCAGAATTCTGACTTTATCTCAAAATTCTGACTTTTTCCTCAGAATTCGGATTTTCTCAAAATTTCGACTTTAATCTCAAAAATTTTGATTTTTCCCTCAAAATTCTGATTTTAAAATTCCTAATTTTTGATTTTTTCCCTCAAAATTCTGATTTTTTCCCTCAAAAATTCTGACTTTAATTTTCGAATTCTGATTTTAAATTTTCAAATTCTGACTTTTTCCCCAAAAATTTGATTTTAAATCCAAAATTTGGGCCCTTTTTCCCTAGAATTCTGACTTTAATCTCATTTTTCCCGACTTTAATCTAGAATTTGACTTTAATTAAAAATTTTCTGATTTTTTTTCTCAGAATTCGACTTTAATCCCCAAAATTTCCCTGACTTTAATCTAAAGAATTCGATTTTTTTTTTCAAAAAAAAAATTCTGACTTTAATCTCAGAATTCTGATTTAATTTTCAGAATTCTGACTTTAATCCCCCAAGGAATTCGGGATTTTTTCCCTAGAATTCTGACTTTAATTCGGGAATTTTGACTTTTTCCTCGGGAATTTTTGATTTTTTCCCCAAAAGATTCTGATTTTAAATCTCAAAAATTTTGACTTTTTCCTCAAAATTTTCTGTTTTTAAATCTCAAAAATTTGGGGATTTTTTCCCTCAGAAATTCTGATTTTTCCTAAAAATTCTGACTTTAATCTCAGAATTTGATTTTTAATCTCAGAATTCTTTTTTTTCCCTAAAAATTCTGATTTTAATTCAGAATTCTGATTTTTTTTCCTCCGAATTTTGAATTTAAATCTCAGAATTCTGATTTTAAATTCAAAATTCTGACTTTAATCTAAGAATTCTGACTTTTTTCTAAAATTTCTGATTTTAAATTCAAAATTTCTGATTTAAATTCAGAATTCTGACTTTTTTTCAAAATTCTGATTTTAAAACTCAGAATTCTGACTTTTAACTCAAAAATTCGGGATTTTTAATCTCAAAATTTTGATTTTTTTCCCTCGGGAATTCTAAACTTTAATTCAGAATTCGATTTTTTCCCCTCAAAATTTGATTTTAAATCTCAGAATTCTGACTTTTTCCCCCGAATTCTGCCCTTTAATCCCCAAAATTTTTGACTTTTTTCTCAGAATTCTGACTTTTAATCTCGGGAATTCTGATTTTTCCCTCAGAATTCTGACTTTTTCCTCAGAATTCTAAATTTTAATCTAAAAAATTTTGATTTTTCCTCGAATTTTTGGACTTTAAATCTCAAAATTCTAAACTTTTTTCCCTTTCAGATTTGTTTTTTCCTCAAAATTTCCCTGATTTTAAATCTCGGGAATTTTCGGGATTTTTTCCCCCTCAGTTTTCTGATTTTTTTTTCCCAGAATTCGATTTTTTCCCTCAAAATTTTCTGCCCTTTTAATTTCAAATTTTGACTTTAATTCAAAGAATTCTGATTTTTTCCCTCGAATTCTGTTTAATTCAGAATTTGATTTTTTCCCTCAGAATTTGACTTTTTAATCTCAAAAAATTCGATTTTTTCCCTCGGGAATTCTAAATTTTTTCCTCAAAATTTGACTTTAATCCCCAGAAAAATTCGGATTTTTTCCCCTCAGAATTCTGACTTTAATCTCAGAATTCTGTTTTTTTTTCTCAAATTCTGATTTTAAAATCTCAAAATTTTATGACTTTAATCTCAAAATTTCTGCCCTTTAATCTCAGAATTCTGATTTTTTCCTCAGAATTTAAATTTTAAATCTCAAAATTCTGATTTTTTTCCTCAAAATTTTGGGCTTTTTCCTAAAAAAAATTCTGATTTTAAAATCTCAAAATTTCTGCCCTTTTTCCCCCGAATTCTGTTTAAATTTTCCCCCGAATTCTGTTTTTTTTCCCTCAGAATTCTGACTTTTTCCTGGGAATTTCGGGACTTTAATCTCGGGAATTTGATTTTAAAATCTCAGAATTCTGATTTTTTTCCTAAAAAAATTTGATTTTAAATTTCTCAGAATTTTGCCCTTTTTCCTTCCCAAATTTTCTGATTTTAAATCTCAGAATTCTGATTTTTTAATCTCAAAAATTTCTAAAACTTTAATCTAAGAATTCTGACTTTTTTCTCAGAATTCTGATTTTAATCTCAGAATTTGCCCTTTAATCTCAAAATTTCTGACTTTTTTTTCGGGAATTTGCCCTTTAAATCTCAAAATTTTCGGGACTTTAATCTCGGGAATTCTGATTTTTAATCTCAGAATTCTGATTTTTTCCCTCAAAATTTCGGGAATTTAATTCAGGAATTTGACTTTTTCCTCAGAATTTGATTTTAATCTCAGAATTCTGACTTTTTCCTAGAATTCGGGATTTTAAATTTCTCGAATTTGACTTTTTTTCAAAATTCTGACTTTAATTCAAATTCGGGAACTTTTTCCTCGGGAAATTTGATTTTTTCCTCAGAATCTGCCCTTTAAAATCCCCAAAAATTTGATTTTTCCCTTTCAAAATTTTTTTCGGGGAAACCCTTTTAATCTAAAAAAATTCTGTTTTTTTTTCCTCGGGGAATTCTAAACTTTTTCTAAGAATTTGGATTTTAAATTCTCAGAATTCTGATTTTTTTCCTCAGAATTTTTTTTTTTCCCTCAGAATTTAAATTTTTCCCTCGAATTCTGACTTTAATCTCAAAATTTCTGACTTTAATTCAGAATTCTGACTTTTTCCTCAGAATTTTTATTTAATCTCAGAATTCTGCTTTTTCCTCAAAAAAATTTGACTTTAATCTCAGAATTTGACTTTTTCCCAGAATTCGACTTTTTCCTAGAATTCTGACTTTAAATTCTGTTTCTAAATTTTTCCTCAAAATTCTGCCCTTTAAATCTCAAAATTTCTAAATTTTAAAAAACTCAGAATTTGCTTTTTTCTCAAAATTAAAATTTTAAATCTCGGTTTTCTCCCTTTTTCCCCTCAAAATTTCGACTTTAATCTCAGAATTTGATTTTTTCCTCAGAATTTTTGATTAATTCAGAATTCAAAATTTTTCCCTAGAATTCTGATTTTTTTCCTCAGAATTTTCTGACTTTAATCTCAAATTGGGTTCTTAATGTAGATGGGCCCCTTTGAGATGTGGGGGGGCCCCCCCCCCCCCTTTCGGGGTTTTTTTTTCACGGGACAAGATTTTGATTTGTTTAAAGGTGGCCATTTGACACTTTGGGGGAAAAATGAGGGAAATTAGGGATTTTTTAAAGGGGCCCGAGGGGTCCCCCTTTAAAGGGAAAGGGAAGCAGAAGGTCATTAAAACAAGAGGTAGTCTCTAAAACAGACATGACTTTTGGCCCTTGATGTAACTTTTTGTTAGCTGTCAAAATTCTGAGGTTTTTTCCTTTTTTTTAAAATGAAATAACATTTAAAATTTTTTTAAACTTTTTTTTTCAGGGGCCCCTTTAATTCCTTTTCCCCGTGGGTAAGGGTTTTACAGAAACCCAGCTAAGAAAAAAAAAAAGAGTGATGCCAAAGTTTCCAACCCAAATCCAAATTTCCAAAGGTAATAGATTTCTGAATTGTTCAATTACTGGAAGGAAGCTTGGAGGAAATGTTGGAGAAGCTGAAGCTTCTGACCTGGCTTTGGTGTGAAGGATCAGAGATTGAAATTTCGCTCCGTTTCATTCGTTCATTTTTACTAAACTAGGACATATCTGCAGCTTAGCAGGAAAACTATTCCTCCAATAGAATGAATTTCGTTCCATTATTGTTACGAGCAAATAAAATACTTGTAAATGGATATTCACAGAAACATTTTTTATATATTAAAATAAAAAAAGCATACCAGATATCTACATTTAAAAAATTTACATTACTGTTTTCTCAGAATTCTTTAAATTATTTATTTCAAAATAATATTTTATTTTATTTTTTGTTTCTGTTTTTTTAAAATCAAGTTTTACAGATTAAGTCCTTTTTAAATTGCATTTTACAGATCACTTCACATCTGGGGGGGAGGGGGGGGGTTCCTCTGGAGAGGGGAGTGAAGATCCATTTCTATTGGTCCACATGGACGTCAGCAACAACCATTTTCATTGGTCAACGCTTTTAGAAAGAGCATTCGTATTGCACAATATTAAAAGCATGCATTTCATAAAAGTCAAACTTAAAAACAGGAAAAAAATGTACTTAAATAAAAATTGAAAATATAAAACCTATAAAAAAATTTTTATTTGAACGAATATAATGGTAAAAAACTACAATTAAAAAAACAGAAAAGGTATTCTCCAAAAAAATTTTATTACATTGTTTTCAAAGTTTAATTTCTGGATTTCCATACTTTTAAAATTTAAATTCACAAGATGTGTTCTTTGCAACAATAAAGAAACAAAATTTACTCCATATATCTTTACTTGCATACTGTATATACTTTTTGTGTGTAGGGATGGGAATTGAAAACCGGTTTCTGTTCAGAACCGCTTCTGTGTGTTCCAATTCCATGGCACCATTTGGCAGCTTGCTTAACGGTTCTCTTGACGCTTCCAGGCAGCAAAAAAGCCTAGCGCAAGTACGTAGGCGTAAGTCTAGAAAAGCAAAACAAAAAAAATGCCGTCTCATTGGGTAAAGCGATCCAAAGTTTGGATGTAAAGTGGCAATAACATCGGCAGGAGGAAATGCATCCAACATGCAGAAACTACTGCGCACACGCCATGGCATACATTTAATGAATGCTGTGTTTTTGATGCTTCTGGACAGAAGCTAAAGCTACGACCAGCATGGAAGGAAACTCTGGTGGTAAGTAGCTAGTTTTATATCACTGGCTGTGCTTAATGTGGTTCCCAATTTCCTACCTCTCTTTGGGGTTATTAAACATGCTACTAAGTTAATGCAGTTCAGGGAGCGAGAGAAAGGTGACGCTCGTTTATATAAATTTCCCGAAATTGTACAGTAATGTTTTTTCATTAAAGGAACAGTACACCCAAAACATGATTAGCCTTAATTTTCTACTCACCCCCATGCTGAACAACACTCTGGAGTACTTTTTTGATATCTCAGATGCATCTGGAGATCTGGGAGGCTTCTTGCTGTCTGCTGACATTCAAATAATGGAGGTCTATGGCGCCCGAGGCAGAAAGGTCCATAAAAGTCCACAAAAAACGTGTCAATATTCCTCCATACTGCTCGTCCAATGTATTCCAAGTGTCCTGAGTGGGTAGCGTCCAGAATTTACTCGAAACGAAGTCATTTAGAATGTTTTTAGAGCATAAACAGTAGTGTATAGGATTTCCTGGAAGCGCGCGCCTGCGAGCTCACGACCCTACGGAAACCGCGGCAGACCAAACCAGATGAAAGTGCGCATTCAGCTCGGCAAAGAACTCATGCTCTTCCTCAACACGGAAGTCCTCAGACATTTTTCTATCGTTGTTTCTTTCTTTGCACAGGTAAACAGCACATTTCTTCTTCTACGCTTGCATTATCGGCAGAGCAGACGCTGAATGCGCACTTTCATCTGGTTTGGTCTGACCTCCATTATTTGAATGTCAGCAGACAGCAAGAAGCCTCCCAGATCTCCAGATGCATTTGAGATATCAAAAAAGTACTCCAGAGTGTTGTGCAGGCAGAAATAGAACGTCCCAGGCGAAGGTAGACGAATGTCATCGTGCACTTACCAAGTTCATTGTTTATCAGAATCGATAAGAGAATCGAATCATTGCACAGATTTGATAAGGGAATCAGAATCGTGAAAATCTTATCAATTCCCAACCCTATCTGTGGTTTATCCTTCAAGGTTTTGAGATTTTCTTGCTCTACAATGTATTTAGTCTTTAAATATGTAAAAGTCTCCAGTCCCCATTCCTCCAGTCTGAAAACCCAGCTTGAAGTGAACATTTTTGAAGACAACTCCTTCAAGATAATGTGTGGTCTCTAGGAGCTGTTGTGCTGCTAAGGCTGCAGCCTTTAGAGACCCATTCTGTGCCCTCTGTGTTCGAACAAAAGCTCTGAGATGTAAGGCTGGACTATTTATGGAAATAATACGCATTAAAAAAGATGAGAGGGGGAACCGAAGTCAGAGAAGGCAGCTGTCATTGGTAGTGATTCAGAGGTCTATGAGGCCTCTCACTTTGTTCCTAAATTATTCATGCAATCTGTCAATGCTGCTGTCTAGGCAGACTCCTCTCCCCATGTGTTCAATGATGACAGAAATCCTGCACGATGTTCACTGCTGTCTTCTGCAAATCCCTCACTGAAGATGCTTGCAAAGCTCCGGCACATTCTCCGTGAGTCCCTCTGCCTGCGCTGGTGGGAGTGCAGAGTGTGTCCTCCCACATGGTGATTATGTATTTCCTAAAATGTGGGCATGACTGTCTCCTCTGGTGATTATTCTATAGCTGGAGGGATGTTTTTCATTTTCTTTGTCGAACACATTGTCAGTGATGCCTTTTTTCCAGATGCATTCCTAAATGTGAAGCAACACATTTAAGGATTAGAATATTTTGATTCAATTGTGCACACACACACACACACACATATATATATATATATATATATATATATATATATATATATATATATATATATATATATATATATATATAAATTCCATCGCAACGCTTATAATAGTGTGTCTCTCCCCCCCCCCAGTGTCCACCATATTGGATCAGTCCATTTGCTGCACATGTTCAGAAAGGTCCAAACAGACAGCAGCAAACCATTTGAAAACAAACCATGCAAAGAGCAGTGTTGCCAACTTAGCGCTTTAGTCGCTATATTTAGCCACTTTTCAGACCCCTCTAGCACTTTGATTTCTAAAAAGCTCCTAGCGCCAAATCTAGCGACTTTTTTTCTGCTACTGGAGACTTTGGAGACAACATCTAAAAGCAGCGAACTCTGCTCTCCAGAGCGAGTAGATCAACCTATTCTCATTATGAGTTCGTATGAAATTGTATGAAAAGTTATGCACCGTAATTTCGTACGTTTTGGACTTTTTTTCGTCGTATGCGCATGCGCATCTTAAGCACAATTCAAGAACATAGAATATAAATTACAATTAGCCCTAACCCTAAGATATAAAACAGCAAGCAACGTAGTTAGAGACATAAATAAGTGATGATTGCGCAGTTTTTCCCAGTTTTACGTCCGTCTCGGATCTGTTTTTTTTTTCTGTCTGCCAGCGCATGCTCACTGATCTGGTTTTTTGAGGAAAAACGTCCAAAACGTACGAAATAGTGTGCATAACTTTTCGTACGATTTCATATGAACTGATAATGAGAATATGTTGAGTAGATTGGTAACCCCGCCTCCTGCTCTCCTCTATCTTGTCTGCTCACTGCAAAAAATAGAAATCTCAATAAGTAATATTTTTCTTAAAATAAGTGCGTTTTTCCTTGATTTGAGGAGGTAAGTAAGACACTTTGCCAATGGAACAAGACAATTTCCTTTTAAAATTAGAAAAAACAATTTTATCGTCTTATTTCAAGTAAATATTATCTAACTATCTTATTTTAAGAGTGAAAATACTCATTCCATTGGCAAATCATCTTATTTACCTGCTCAAATTAAGGCTAAATATACTTAATTTAAGCCATTTTTTACTTATTTCTGGATTGTTTTTGCAGTGCTGTCATGATTCATGCAGCTATTATTTCATCCAAATGAAAAATGGAGAACAGATAAGCAGATCATGGCTTGTCTACAGTGAAAAGAAGGACTGGGTTATTTACTTTGGCCTTTTTGGAAACACAGGAAGGAGCAATCAGCTAAGTGAGCTTAGTGCTTGGAAAAAATCTTTCATTCCTTTAGAGACAGCATGAAAAGTCAGCTGAGTACAAAACATACACTGGAAAAAAATCAAAATCTAGATAAGTATTTTTTTCTTAAAATAGGTGCATTTGTTCTTGGATTGAGGAGGTAAAAGTGACATTTTGCCAATGGAAGAAGACAATTTACGTTTAAAAAAGGGAAAACACACTTGCATTGTCTCATTTCAAGTGCATATTATCTAATTATCTCATTTAAAGAGTAAAAATATTAATTCCATTGGCAAACCACCTTATTTGTCTACTCAAATTAAGGGTAAATACACTCAATTTAAGAGATTTTTACTTATTTTTAGATCATTTTTCCAGTGTAGAGAGGAAAACAAGAAGAAAAGGGACAAGAAGATCTAGAACAGATAATGCACTGCAAAAACCATCTAGAAATAAGTACAAAATTTCTTAAAATTAGTGTATTTACCCTTAATTTCAGTAGGTAAATAAGACGATTTGCCAATGGAATTAGTATTTCTACTCCTAAAATAAGGAATTAGATAATATTCACTTGAAATAAGACAAAGGAATTGTTTTTTTCTTATTTTAAATGTAAATCGTCTTGTTCCATTGGCAAGGTGTCTCACTTATCTGCTCAATTCAAGATAAAATTCACTCAATTTAAGCAAAAATAACTCATACATATTTCCATTTTTTGCAGTGTGGATGTCTATTCTATTAACTCTATCTCTATCTGTAGAATGGGGCTGTTTATGTGATGTCTTCTCCATTCAGAGGGCCCCCTGTCTGTCTTTGCCTAGGGCATCAAATTTCCTAAATCCACCCCTGTACATGTATATGTGCATTATTTTGGTTGTTTTTGCTAACCTATATTCTTTCTATAGCTTCACACCTCGCTGCTATTCCGCATTTGAAATAAAAAGTTTAGAGAGAGTCTTTAAAATCAGTTTTGTCGCCTCATTTTAGAAGCTTTAGAATAAAAGATGCATTTTGTCCAATAGAAGTTCCTGCTGGGTGCCCTGTGGTCACCTGTCAGCAGGCGCAGACCAAGTCAAGTATATGCAGAGCTTTCAGTTTATGCCTGCTGTGCTGTGAGTGGTACCACACTGCTCAGTCTGAGATAAATCCAGAAGTGTGGCCCTGTGCTGCAGACCGCTGTCACTTAGCATCAGAGAGGATCATACTTCATCTGTCAGGGGCGTCCACACAAACTATTCCCACACTATATTTGAGTTAGCTGAGACGTTTTGATGACTAAAAAAGGCAAAAAGCTGAACATATAAAAATCTAGGTACCTTTAAAATGCTATTGCTAAACAAGAAAAGTGCATCTTATTAGGAAATGCCCTGAAGAGATTGTCTCCAGTAACCACGGCAGGTTCACTGCGCTTCCATGACAACCAAACAATCCAAATGGGAGAGATTCCCCAGCTTAGTGCTGCTGGGAGGCTTCGTATGGGAGCAGTTAGTCACTGTCATCATGGAGCCGCATTCATTCAAAAGTCACATTTTGAAACGTTGTCTCATTTTTTATTTATTTATTTTTTCCTCACATCTTATCTTTACCTGCTTGGATGTTAAATGGCAGCAAAAATAACAGCCAGGGTTATAAATACGATCCTAACCGACAGCTTTGATCTCCACTGTTCTTTTTCAGACGTTGTCACATCTATAAGATTCATATCTTCGATCACCAACAAATACAAAACCCCAATTCAGCAGAAGTGAAGAAAGACTTCGAATTTCGATTTTCAGGTGGAGAAAACTGAGCTACATGCAGAAGAAATGAAACAAATTCATACATTCTGGTCTGTTCCTGTTTGGCTGTGACTCCATCCTGGAGAGAAATATCAGCTGTGCTGCTGCCATCAACACCTTTGTTTCTAGATGTTGGAGCTTGGCCTGTTTTCCAGTGTAGTCCTGTTTCTCTGACTGTGACTAACTGGATGTGCTCTCTTCATCCTCTGACATGGGAGCTGGCTTGGAGCTCGTCTGCCTGGCTGTGTGTTTCCTGGACGGGGCCGCCTGTGGAGCTGGTTGACAGTTGCCTTTTGTATCTATGCTTCTTTTTCTATGTCTGCTTCTGTCTCCTTGAACCCCAGTGGGCCTCAGCAGATGGCCGCTCACACTGAGCCTGGTTCTGCTGGAGGTTTCTTCCTGGTCAAAGGGAGTTTTTCCTCTCCACTGTCGCTACAAGCATGCTTAGTGTGAGGGATTGCTGAAGAGTCAATGAGTCGATGCAATCAGCTGGTTTTCCTTAGATAGAAAACTTTGAATCAATCTGACTGGATGATCTGGTGAACTGGAAAGTGACCTGAGATGACATGATGGGAATTGGAGCTATAGAAATAAACTGAATTGAATTGAACCAAAGTTTCACATTTACAGAATATTTTTTTCTGGTAAGAACGTTCATTCACTGAGGGGAAAGTCTGTATTAACCCTGTAATGCCAAATGTATCATATTTGATACATATATCTTTTGTGTCTGACACCTTTTGCATAATTTAATGGTAAAAACTTTGCTCAAAATCCTATTGTACACTATAAGATATACCTGATAACAGAGGGCAGAAGACTACACAAAAAATAATCTTGACTTATCGCATAGTAATAAATTATTAATATCAAAAATCTATTTCTGTTTTTTCTTTTTACATATTTTGTTAAAAGGCCAAATAAGGACTTCAAACCAAAAAAAATAAATTTTCTGTTTTGTTTTATTCTTGGATCGGGCTTTAAAGCTACAGTGTGTAATAATTACAGGCATATAAAGTCAGAAATTTAATATATTATACATAACTATGTTATTTATCATCACCTATGGGCTCAGCCTCTTAACCTTAATATTTGCGTTGCCTTAGAATTCGTTATTTATAATTACATAGGAGCGGGTCTCGCAGCCATGGAGGCAGACATCTTTGCGCTACGGCAGCGCAGAGGCAACAAACTAGCGATTGCGAGATCGCCCATGACGCTCGAAAGTAACTACGGCAAGTTGAGAGAGATGAACTAAGACGGTACTGAACAGTAGATGGCAGTATTATGCCTGAGAAGCGTTTAGTCTGCCTGAAACCAAAGAAGAAGAAGAAGCAGGTATACTGCGCCTCAGTAACAAGAAAGGTGAACAAGGCGGCAGGCGTGAGTGACTTTGCAAACTGTTTGGCACTGTGTGGCCAAACATCAGACGAATGGAGGATCATGCCTACTCTGTATCACAACGAAAAGCGGCGGACACCGAACCCCCGTCATCTAAGAAGCGGAAACACGACGAGAATAAAGGGTGACAAGAAACGACAAAAAACACGGATCAACATTGGCACGGCATTTACACGATGGAAGTCACTGATGGAGGAAAAAGGTTTTCAAAGTGACGCTCAAGTTGCCAGTTTTCTCTTGGACAGGTAATTAATCCTACACACACAATTGTCTAATATCACTGCAGTTTTTGGAGTACAGGATGCTCAGACCTGTCTAAAACAATAACATGCTGCGTGATGATGCTGTTACTCTCCAGTATACTTATTCAGCAACGTCCCTGACGTTTCACAGGTAATGATTCAGTAATTTTCTGTAAAATAATTTTCTGGATATATACCTCGGTTACTTCTCTCCGGCTCCTTTGGAGATCTTCAAGCCTTTCCTCCTCTGCTCTCACCCCGCTGGCACCTCTCCCTCCCCTGGCCCTAGCTGCACGCCAACCCCGGCCTCTCTGCCCTCGCCCTCTTTCTCTCCCTCTTCCTCGCCTTGTAACCCCCGTGCCACCAAAATGACTTGGACTCTGTAAACGGGGAATATATATTCTTCCAGCGAACACAATCTTGCTGTTAAACTAATGACTACAATTACTTTGTCTGTTTATATCACCATGCAAAGCAGCTCACCAAAACGTCACAACGACGTAGAAAAAATAACGGGTATATTTATTATCTAAAGTCTACATGAAATCTATACACTACACAGACTAATGAAATACTATCTGTAAAATTATCTATGTAAACAAACCTCATCACTTGAGAAGGTAGGTGATGCGGACGTCGTGGAAGACATTTTGTCCCGTAACGCTCGCCGTACTGTTGGGGGGGAGAAGCGGTGGGGGGGAGATGTTCATGTTGCTGCGGTCTGCAGTCTGACCGCTAGATGTCGCTGAAAATTACACACTGTAGCTTTAAAGGGTTAAAAACATGACAATGCTTTTAGAAGGTTGCACTTAACACCATGTCCTTATGAGCCTTAGTAGTCCTGGAACCAAACACAAGAGACCTAGAGGTTTTGTTTCTAGATAGTAGATAAAAAAAAAGGCACATAGAGCCTGGAAAAAACATCTAATATCATATTCTATTAATTTATGGAAAAAGCCATTGTTGAATTATAGCACTGCTACAAGGCTAATAGCCAATGTGCTCCTGGCTGCAGAGGAATAATTGTGCATATTACCAGAGGTGTTTATAGAAACATTGAACGATAAGGAAAACTGCTGGTATTTCCAGCTATTAATGTAGCCTACTTCTGTTCTGGCTAGAGGTCTGCTGATTAAGAGTCTTTTTTGCTCTGAGGCACATTTGGACCATCTGGCCTGGATGTCATACACATAAAAAAATATCTGCATCTTCCCTGTAAATGTTTTCCATTCTTTTTAAGGCCCCTATAGTTAGTGAAGTAGTTTTATTGAATATTACCTTCTGCTGAGCAGCATGGCAGCTAAAACAGAAGCTGATTCTAGCATCTAGCTGTTTTTCTATCAAATTATTTAAAACAAGTTTTCATGTTTGAAAAGCACTTATCTTTTATTTTAAATTGCTATATACTTCGTTATATGTGAAAATCATTAAATATAAATCATTAAACAATAAAAGGTGTGTTCATAATTTTTTTTTTAAATCTTTTTAAACTAGTTACATTTTATTTATTTATAGGCCATCACACCATTATTGTTGCAAACATTCAATTAATTATCCTTTCTTTGGTTGACAGAAGCAAAAAAAAGAAGAAAGGAAAATAATAATAATAAAACTAAACCTGTAAAATATTTGCATTTAAATTAAAAGATCCGAACACGTCTCCCAGCTTCTCTTCATTGCCTTCCTGTTAATAGAATTTAAAATCCTCCTTCTCACATATAAAGCCTTAAATGGCCAAGCTCCATCTGATATCAGAGATCTGATTGTTCCTTATGTTCCTAACAGAGCACTTCGCTCTCAATCTGCAGGTTTACTAGTGGTTCCTAGAATTTCTAAAAGTAGAATGGGAGGCAGATCTTTTAGTTATCAGGCTCCTCTCCTGTGGAACCACACTGCAAAAACAATCCAGAAATAAGTAAAAAATGGCTTAAATTAAGTATATTTAGCCTTAATTTGAGCAGGTAAATAAGATGATTTGCCAATGGAATGAGTATTTTCACTCTTAAAATAAGATAGTTAGATAATATTTACTTGAAATAAGACGATAAAATAGTTTTTTCTTATTTTAAAAGGAAATTGTCTTGTTCCATTGGCAAAGTGTCTTACTTATCTCCTCAAATCAAGGAAAAACACACTTATTTTAAGAAAAAATAACTTATTGAGATTTATATTTTTTGCAGTGCAACTACCAGTTTTAGTCCGTGAGGCAGACACCCTGTCTACTTTTAAGGCTAGGCTTAAAACTTTCCTTTTTGATAAAGCTTATAGTTAGAGTGGCTCAGGTTATCCTGAGCTATCTCTATAGTTATGCTGCTATAGGCTTAGACTGCTGGAGGACATAGGGACCCCTTTTTCATCATTCTGCTTCATTCTATCTCTATTCTCCCACTCTGCAGAATCTATTAGTTCAATCTCTAACGTTCTGCTCTCTCTGCTTTTTCTCATAGTAGCTTCATCTGGTCTGTTCCTGTTTGGCTGTGACTCCATCCTGGAGAGAAATATCAGCTGTGCTGAGAAACAGTGTTTAGTACTGTTTCTCTCCTACACAAAACTATGGGTTTCACATACAGTTAGTCACAGCAACACCTTTCCGAAGCTTCAATGCAAAATAATTATACAATACAATACAATAAAATGTATAAAATTTATCTCACATCAGGATTTAAGAAAGGACCTCTAGTTTCCTTCCAATCCAGCTTTTAAAACTGCATAAATTTACAATCCAAATAATTTTGACCTGTTTGTTTCTAACTTTTCGCAGCCAGACTAACAAGCACTTGGAGATCACCTCATACAGCTGTGAGTGTCCACAGAAAAAAAACAACAACGCAGCCAGGTGTTCATCTCTGCAGGCGGTTACTCTGAGAATCGGTGATCCAGTTGCATGGCATCGTGTCTCCTGCAGGGTTCCTCTGCTTCCTGTCTCTGCTGTCCTTCATATGCCAGCGGGTGACCAGCATATGCTTCATTCGCTTCTACAGTATGTTTTTCCCCTTGAAGGAGTCACCAGCATGAGAAGTCATACTTTCCTAGCCCTGATAAAATCAATCAGTGCTGCCACAGCAAAGTCTATGTGAGCATTTCCATGGCACCCATATGGAATATTACATTAGAGTTTTTTGGGGGTCATGTAACAAACCAACGTTATAAAACTCTAGAGGGACAAACTACCACAGTTTTAAAACATCTTTAAAGTGATATTTTTGTTCTTTTCTTGATGTTCAAACTGCTACAAACTGCCATTTGGAACGATCCATTTCATCGGGAAATGCTTTAATCTATATTAATCATTGCACAATTGTAGGCTAAACTGTTGGTTTCCCTTGTTTAATAACAGAAAAACCCAAAATGGGTTTAACTTGAATCTGACAAAAGTCATATAAAAGAGAAAACTTCTAAAAATTAGCAAATAAAGGTCAGATGTTGTTTTAAGCTATGCTTTAATAGAATGAAAAATGAAAAATAAACCTCTGAAATAGGCCGAGACAAAAACAGTGGTGCCCTAATGTTACTTTTTAAACATCAATCTTTGTGCTAAAATATTCTTTCTGTCATAATTTGTGGACATTAAGGTCTAAAGAGAAGCATCATCTCCTGGTCAGACCCTGTAATCCAGTGAAAGGGTGGAGTCAGAGTAAAAACAAATGCACGTCCAGGAGAAGGCTGGAAGTTGAAGGGGATTTTACTGGGAGCTGCAGGGGAGTCGGCTGGTGTTTGATTGGGAAGGGAATATTTTTAATGGCTGCTACTGTAGTTGCTTCTGTCTCCTTGAACCCCAGTGGGCCTCAGCAGATGGCCGCTCACACTGAGCCTGGTTCTGCTGGAGGTTTCTTCCTGTTCAAAGGGAGTTTTTCCTCTCCACTGTCGCTACAAGCATGCTTAGTGTGAGGGATTGCTGAAGAGTCAAAGAGTCAATGCAATCAACTGGTTTTCCTTAGATAGAAAACTTTGTATCTATTTGACTGGCTGATCTGGTTGAACTGTAAAGTGCCTTGAGATGACATGTGTTGTGAATTTGGCGCTATAGAAATAAACTGAATAGAATTGAATTGAAAATTTAATTGAATACTGTAGATAAAGGCTATAAAACTAAACATCAAGCAGCTTTAGATGACCACAGCTGCACATATTATACAGAGATTTAAGATCCGTGGGACTGTAACCAACCTCCCTGGGTTCGGCCGGAGACAGGGAAGCAAAGAGACGGGTAATATGAATAGAAGTAAAGAATGCACTTCAAGCTGAAGGAACATGATCAGATAACTCCACCTGAGTCGCTGTCGACTTAATGGGAGAGGACCAAATAGGAAACCATTGTTGTAAATTTCCTAAATTAAGTGTATTTACCCTTAATTTGAGTAGGTAAATGAGATGTTTGCCAGTATTTTTCTTTTCTTAAAACAAGATAATTAGATAATATGCACTTGAAATAAGACAATGCAATTGTGTTTTCTTATTTTAAATCGAAATTGTCTTGTTTCATTAGCAAAATGTCTCTTATCTCCTCAATTCAAGAACAAATGCACTAATTTTAGGAAATAAATATATCTTGATTTTTTTTTTTTTTAAACAGACTGGAATTTTCCCAATCTACATGTTTAGAAGCCACAAAGCTTCTGGGAGAACGACCTATGAAAAGACGAGACAAAATGTGAAGATTTTGGCAAGACACATCAGCTCTATGTTCACAGGTGGAAAAATGAAGTATATAAAGAAAAGAACAATGTTTACAATGTGAAACATGGAGGAGTCTCTGTAATAATCAAATCTAAAGACTATCAAAGGGTTATAGAGAGAAATGTGCTGCCCAGTGTCAGAAAGCTTGGTCTCAGTAGCAGGTCATTAAACAGGTTAATGACTCAAAATACACAGCAGAAACCCAAGAATGGCAAAGAGGAAAACAGTCGACTGCTCTGAAGTGGCATCTATGAGCCAGGAGCTAAATCCTGCTGAGCATCTTTGGAAGGAGCTGAAACAGGCCGACTGGAAAAGGCAGCATCAAACCTGAGACACCTGCAACGGTTTGCTGATGAGGAGAGAAGCAGAAATCGCAAAGACGGCTACAGGAACCGTTTGATAAGCTACAAAATATAAAGTTAAGGGTTAACATCATTTTTTCCCCGGCCTGTTTAATTATCTTTTTTGTGATCATCCGGTTGAAGCACGATTGAAAAGCCACGTCTTTCATTTGATTATATTCATACATTTATCCATTATATACTGCAAAAAATGTAAATCTAAATAAGTAATTGTCATGATGGGTTCTCAAAGAGCGACCCAAGTATGCAGAACACCACTGACGGACACAGGAATAAAAGTTCAACAAGTTTATTTTGTTACAAGCACACAGAATGTACTGGTTCTGGCTCGGGCCTGGACACTGGTTCACCGGAGTCTGCGGGAGAGACAGTTCAGTTAGCGTTGCAAGTTGGAACTTGATTTCTTGATGATAACTGATTGTACCTTGAGGGTTCTTGAGGTTAGCTTTGGGAGTGTCACTGTTGGATCTGGAGAGGAGTTGATCAGCAGAGTCCGCTTGCTGCTTCAGCGTCTCACGTCTATTAAGAACAGACCTTGGCTTAGGGTTTTCCAGCTCTTAGTCCTGAGCTGCATGGAAGTTCTCTATGGTTCTTCGGGTTTGGCTCTGAGGGTCGGCTCGGCAGGTTAGCTCTTCCAGAGCTTCACAGAGGAGACACTGGTTTCCTGGAAGACAGAGACAACGGTTAGAATCCTGGCTGGATTCAAAGTTTCACTGAGAGTCTAGGCTTAGGCGCTGACCAACTGGATCAACACTGCGGCGTTGAGGCAAGGGTTGAAGACAGCTTATATAGTGGATCCTCTGATGATCTTGATGGGCTGCAGCTGTGCAGGAGGCTCACTCAGAAGGATCCACGGCGGACTCTGCTGGAGAAAGGTGGAACTTCTCCAGCTCCCAACAGTAATTTTTTTCTTAAAATAAGTGCATTTTATCCTGAATTGAGGAGATAAACGAGACGCTTTGCCAATGGAACAAAACAATTTATATTTGAAATAAGAAAAATCAATTGCATTGTCTTATTTCAAGTGCATATCATCTAATTAACTTATTTTAAGTGTAAAAATACTCATTCCATTGGCAAACTATCTTATTTACCTGCTCAAATTAAGGGTGAATACACTTAATTTAAGACATTTTTACTTATTTCTAGATCGTTTTTGCAGTGTGCGTCTGTATGTTTAGTGTCGTTAAGAATCTACCAGAAAAATCAAAATCTAGATAAGTCATTTTTTCTTAAAATTAGTACATTTTTTCTTGAATTAAGGAGGTAAAATAAACATTCTGCCAATGGAACAAGACAATTTACATTTAAAATTACAAAACACAATTGCATTGTCTTATTTCAAGTGCATATTATCTAATTATCTTATTTTGAGAGTAAAAATACTCATTCCATTGGCAAATCATCTCATTTACCTTCTCAAATTAAGGATAAATACATTTAATTTAAGAAAGTTTTACTTAATTCTTGATCGTTTTTGCAGTGTACAACAGTTTTTATACCATCTACGCTGCAAAAATGATCCAGAAATAAGTAAAAAAATTCTTAAATTAAGTATATTTACCCTTAATTTGAGCAGGTAAATAAGATGATCTGCCAATGGCATGAGTATTTTTACTCTTAAAATAAGATAGTTAGATAACATGCACTAGAAATAAGACAATAACATTGTTTTTTCTTATTTTAAAAGGACATTGTCTTGTTCCATTGGCAAAGTGTCTCACTTACCTCCTCAATTCAAGGAAAAATTCACTTATTTTAAGAAAAAAATAACTTATTGAGATTTCCCTTTTTGCAGTGTATACATGTGTTCACACACCCTGCTTCATTACAAATACTGCAAGAACTCCATCAGCTGCATGATGTACCGCCTCCATGTTTAACATTGGGGATGCCACATGTGGCATTCTGTGCATTCAGTTTTCCAGAAGTCTTGCTGATAAGAAATTGGAAAACAGGACATGTAGCGAGACGAGAGACACAGACTAGAGAAGAAGTTTGAAAGCAGAAAGAGGCGTGGAGGAAACAGAAGATCCAGCAGAGAACAACCAGAACAGGCGAATACATAATGAGGCAGGGATGGAGGATGACCAAGAAACCAGAAGAGCTCATTAGATGGAATAAGGAACATCTGAGGCAGGTAAGGCAGAATAGCTGGAAGGAGGAAAACTAATTAACTAGAGCAGAGCCGAAAATGAATAGAAAAAAAAAACAGGGAACAACTCTGAAGTTTCAAAAATATGGAACGAAAAAGACCCTGAATACAAAAGAATAAAACTAATACAAAAAAAAACATATATCTAAGAAGCACAGAGGAAATAACCTACCGGGCAAAACATAAGTGTTCTGGTGTCCCTTTATAACATAATGAAGAAGAAAATGCCAAAAACTAGTGATGGTGAGATGAAGCCTCATGAGGCTTTGAATCCCCACAGTTCATGAGGCTTCATGTGAACATGTCACCACCTACTGGTGGAAAGCAGAACTAAAGTTTGTAATAAAATCTGTGATTTTTTTTTGCAATTGTTTTTCTTTTTTTCCCGTTTTAAGTTCCCTTGAAATTGTTAATGGTTGGTTTGTATAATAAAATCTTTTGTAAGTTTTTTAAGTGTAAAATTTCTTAGAACAATCATTCAAGGTGCAGTTTTTCTGCCATTTTAGTGAAATAAATTCAAGCAGACAGTGAAAGTGTTTGTGCAAATTGGGCAATGATGAGCAAAATGAAAGGTGTTAGTTATTTTTATTCAAACATGATAGTTTTTTCCACGTTTTTTTGGTTTTAATCAGGTTGGAAGTTGTGTTCAACCAATCTTTTGGCTAAACCGACCTAATTTACCCAATCTATATTTTTACTCGGGCAAAAAAAGCCAAATTATGAGGTGCCCCCAGGGACATAAATCAGAATTAACTTACATATACACAGATTAAATTACACTCTTCCATATAATATACTGAAAACCTCACACAAACACTAGTAAAAAGCTCTCACATAAACTAGTGAAAACATTTACCTCTTATATAATCTACTCAAAAGATCTCATACAAAGTAGTGAGAACTGTTCATATAAACTGGTGAAAAGCTTTACCTTTCATACACACTACTAGAAAGCTTTCATATACACTATTAGAAAGCTCTCATATACACTACTAGAACGCTAGAGAGCGTTCTAGTAGTGTATATGAGAGCGTTCTAGTAGTGTATATGAGAGCTTTCTAGTAGTGTATATGAGAGCGTTCTAGTAGTGTATATGAGAGCTTTCTAGTAGTGTATATGAGAGCGTTCTAGTAGTGTATATGAGAGCGTTCTAGCAGTGTATATGAGAGCTTTCTAGTAGTGTATGAGAGCTTTCTAGTAGTGTATATGAGAGCGTTCTAATAGTGTATATGAGAGCTTTCTAGTAGTGTATATGAGAGCTTTCTAGTAGTGTATATGAGAGCGTTCTAATAGTGTATATGAGAGCGTTCTAATAGTGTATATGAGAGCTTTCTAGTAGTGTATATGAGAGCGTTCTAATAGTGTATATGAGAGCTTTCTAGTAGGTTATATGAGAGCGTTCTAATAGTGTATATGAGAGCTTTCTAGTAATGTATATGAGAGCGTTCTAATAGTGTATATGAGAGCGTTCTAGTAGTGTATATGAGAGCTTTCTAGTAGTGTATATGAGAGCGTTCTAGTAGTGTATATGAGAGCGTTCTAGTAGTGTATATGAGAGCTTTCTAGTAGTGTATATGAGAGCGTTCTAGTAGTGTATATGAGAGCGTTCTAGTGGTGTATATGAGAGCGTTCTAGCAGTGTATATGAGAGCTTTCTAGTAGTGTATATGAGAGCTTTCTAGTAGTGTATATGAGAGCGTTCTAATAGTGTATATGAGAGCTTTCTAGTAGTGTATATGAGAGCTTTCTAGTAGTGTATATGAGAGCGTTCTAATAGTGTATATGAGAGCTTTCTAGTTCTCACTACTTTGTATGAGAGCTTTTGAGTAGATTATATAACAGGTAAATGTTTTCACTAGTTTATGTGAGAGCTTTTTACTAGTGTTTGTGTGAGGTTTTCAGTATATTATATGGAAGAGTGTAATTTAATATGTGTATATGCAAGTTAATTCTGATTTATGTCCCTGGGGGCACCTCATACAAAATAATTAAGTTGAATCGCAACTTTCAAAAGTCAAAGACAGGTCTTGAACCACCAACCTTTAGAGTGAGAGCCGGTCTCTAACGGATGACGCCACCTATGTAGATAATCTTAACTGGGAGAAAATACTTCTTAACACGGACGTGTTAACACTGGCTTTGTCTGGTGGTTTACTCAAATTTTGACCTTTACATTGTTTATTTAAACCAAATTAGCTTTAAGCACCTAGATTGGTTGGAAAAACAACCAATCTATTCTTAGAATCTATCCGAACTTTATCCTGCTGACAGCAGCTCTCCTCCAAACTCCCACATTTTGACTGTTTAGATGCCTGTCAAAATTCTTGCGCTTCCCGAACCACTTAGCAAAGCGATCATGTGGTTTCACGATAGCGAGGCCTCGGACAGCATCAATTTTGGCCCCTCCCCTAAATGAATCACCCTTCGAAGCCTCGGCTCATCTCATAACATCACTACCAAAAACACAAATGAAAGCATTAAGTTGCACCTTATTCCATTCAGTTTATTTTTAGAACACCAATCTACTAAACATTTCATATCAAGAACACTTACACTATAGACTATTCCATCAAATCTATTAGATTACTTCAAAGTTTTCTACTTAAGGAAAACCAGCCGATCGGATAAAGTAAATATCTACGTTAACATAGAAAGAAGTGATCAGACTGAAGGTCTAATCAGATTAAAATGTCAGACTGAAGATTATAATCCGACTTGATCCGATCGGAAAGAAAGTTTGAGAGAGGCGCTTTTTTCCGATCTTCGTTGCGATTGGTGTCCATTCACACCTATTCGGATCTTTGGAGTAAAATCATCTACTCTGCTCATGTGTGAAGCTTTTCTCTTAACCAAATTTCATCCACTTCCTCCTGGTTCTGATTTTACATTCTGGATCTTTTGTTTCTGTTTAAGATTTTATTTTTTTAGGTTCTCAAGTTTGCTTGTTTTGTTCTGTTTTGTCTGGATTTAGATAATTTTGTTCTTCCTGGTTATCCCTTTATTTTCAAAACTTTTGCTACACCAAAAAAGTAAAAAAAAAAAAAAACCCCAATCTACTGGACTTTGTTTCCAAGTTTGAAGACATTTTGCTTCCTATCAGGGGAGGAGCTAGATGGGGGGCCAGAGGTGTCCATGGCCACCCTTAGCCAATCATTGGCCACCCTTACCATTTTTACCCCTCTAATACAGATGGTGGCAGCAGTAATACTCTCAAATGGAATATTCAAAACATTTTAATTTTTCACATAAAACTTACTATTTTTTCATATATTCATAATTACTTGACAACAAAAACAATATGGTTAATTATACACATCAATATACTAAGATTAAAGATGATAAGTAGAGAATTCAGGATCTTTTCAGAACTAGATTTTGTGTTTTATAGGATAGAGAAAATGATGTCTCTGCATTCATCTGGGAGTCTTTAGTGAAATCAGAGATAAATAACTATTTTAATAAAAACTTAACTAATCAATTTAGACAATGTAGACATTAGTATTTGTAAATATCAACTTTATGCAGAATGATTATTGATCAAAGTAGGTAATTAATGACAATGGAAAAGATGTTCGCTCCAGAACTCAAACCTGAAGGAAATGTATCTGCTATACCTTTAATCTAGAAAGCGACGATGTTTAAATATATGCGTCTATTAGTTAGCAAAGGCTGTAAGAAAGTATAGTTTGTCTTATCTTTGGCTTGACCCTGAGGTTCTAGCGTCTATCCGCTTTAGGCCACCCTTATAAAAATGTTCTGGCTACGCCTCTGCTTCCTATCCAGGAAGCTTTTTCAATTTAAATGTCTGGAAGAAGAAGAGGAACTCCTTTGTTTGCACATGCGCGGTGCTCGAGGTTCTGGTAAATCGGCCCATAGCTCTGCTTCCACAGCAGGAAATTCATGATGGCCGACTGAATTTCAAACATGTTTGATTTTCTCCCGACGTTACGATTCCTGATGGGGAGGTGGTTGTAGGTGGCTAATCGCCCCTCGTTACCTCCTGTATACCACACGAAACAGGACGCACCATGAGCCTGAAACTTGGCCTAATTAAAAAAATATTCTCGCAAGGCTGGAGAATCGGCCCGAAAACTGCAAAAAAATCGTACAGTGTACGCCCGGCTTAAATGACGGGCGCAGGCACAGAGAGTTAACCTGACTCCGCCAGATGGATTTGCTCCGCATATCCATCTGGAAACCTGTTGAAGTAATTTTGGGAAGGGGCGAAAATACTGGTTAGCTGATTGGCCTATGTTGGTGATAGACGGGCCAAATAAACCAATCAGATCGACGAAGCATATCACGTACTAACAGCCAGGCTACTCTTGCCGAAACTAGTCGGGAGAAGAGCAAAAACATCTTTTCCTCTGAGAAAAGCCTCCAGAGCAGTGTTTTGCTCTTCTTTCAGTGAAGAAATACTCTGTAATTCCGATAAAACTTGCTCGATAGCCGCGCTAACGCTAGTTTCATCGGCTGAAGCCGCCATGTTCTTTAGACTGAACTGTCGCGCTTCTCGTTGCGTCACACCTCAACCCGCCTCAAAGCCAACGCTGATTGGACTTTCGTTTGGTGAACGGCTCCAAATTTTCTTCAACAGAGAGTCTCCAGACTGATCTGCGAGTGAAACCTTGAAAGCTCGCGAGATCAGGATGGTCTCACGAGGCTAACAGAGAGTAACTTCAAGCAGCTTCTTCTTCTTCTACATTAAAGAATTTCTGGAAAACCAGATAACTGCACAAGTTCAAATGATTTAATCGGACCAAAAGCTTGCTACGTTTATACACACGTCAGGATCGGATCATTTTATATACTGTCAATCTAAACTGAGCTTCTAATTAACAGAGATTTAGATCAGATTGGAGACATTTTGAGCCTGTGAAAGTAGCTATTGACTTTCCCCTCCTGGATGAGCGTGTGGTGACATTAGACGCATGCATTTTTTTGTTGACTCTTCAGCAAACCTCTCACACAGAGCATACATGCAGCGACAGTGGAGAGGAAAAACTACCCTCCAGCAGAACCAGGCTAGGTGAGATCGGCCTTCTGGTTCAAGGAGACAGAAGCAGACAACTAAAAGAAGTATGGCAGAATGTGACAAATATAGTTTAATAATTTGCATAACATCAGAACCATCAAGTAAATGATTTATTTTATAGAAGAAAATCAACATTTTGTTTCCCTTTAAAGGTCTCTGTCCTTTTGTTTTAGGAATCGTTTCTGTTTAGTTTTTTTTGTTTTTATTTCTTTGATTAGAGCGGTTCTGACACATCCTGTGGTGCAACTGACAGCGGGTGGCCGACGTGTTTACTTTGGCTTTCAGAGGCTCACAGAATTGGTTCTCATGGGTTTATGATTACATTGACAATTTAAAGGATTATAATGAAGCAGCCGAGGTTTTCCCAGAAGGAGACCGACACGTTTCGACCCACCCTAAAATCTTTGCTCCTTTCAGGTCTCCTAAATCTCCTTCATGGAGATACCTCTTTATGTTTTCTTTAAATCCCTTCAGCGTAAACACAATGCTTTGCTCTTCAAAGACAAACTTTCTCCATTTCATAATAGATAATCTTATTTTCTCTCTCTTCCTCTGTGAGACTGTCACTATAACAACAGGCTGCATCTGTCCTCAGATGCTCTGTGCAGCTAATTTCCTTTTTTTTTTTCTCTCACTGTATTTCGCAAAGAGCAAGTCAGCCTATTTAAATGGAAGCCCCAATGAGATAGGCCATAATTATTGTTGATAACTCTAACAGATTTACAGAGGAATATGATAACACCATGCTTTTAGGGGCTGAATTAATCATCTTTACCAAACCTTTAAGCTAACACGAATTCCAAATTTCAACTAAAAACCTGATATCTCTCTAAACTAACCCATATTTTCATTATGTGGAGGATTTAACTCATCTTTATTAATCCCTTATGAAGGCCCCAGCACACACACACAGACACTGAGCCACAGCCGGTGCTCCCTCCTTTCTTTGCGATAACTCCTACAAAAAGCCTGTCATCCTTACTCATGCATAGACAAGCGGGAAGCCAGCGCAAGGCAGTGGATCAATTTAGCACAAAAAAGCCTTAGCGTTTATTCAGACGTAATGGGCTTTGATGTCAACGCCGAGCTGCATTACAGAAGCCACTGAAACCTCCTTTTATCTGACTCCCTCCTATGCAGAGGATGTGGGCACAGTTTCACCTCTGGTAGAGTTCCTCAGAGAGGCAGCAAATGTAAATCATCTTTCAACTTGACTTTCTATCTTAACGTATTTTATTCTCTGACCAAACATCTGCTTTCTTCCACTGTTAAAACCTAATTCTGATCACGTTTAGCATAAACATTTTAGAGACAAACACCTCAAACTTCTGCTGATCATGAGTGGTCCTTTTTCTGCAACCTATGGACAGCTACACACCGCCCCCAGGTGGAACGATCATACACTGGAAAAAATCTAAATCTAGATAAGTCATTTTTTCTTAAAATAGGTTCATTTGCTCTTGGATTGAGGAGGTAAAAGAGACATTTTGCCAATGGAACAAAACAACTTACATTTAAAATAAGAAAACACAACTGCATTGTCTCATTTCAAGTGCATTTAATCTATATAACTTCTTTTAAGAGTAAAAATACTCATTCCATTGGCAAAGCATTTCATTTACCCACTCAAAGTAAGAGTAAATACATGTAATTTAAGAAATGTTTACTTATTTCTAGATCATTTTCATATTGTACACTAGAAAAATCTAAATCTAGATAAGTCATTTTTTCTTAAAATAGGTGCATTTGTTCTTGGATTGAGGAGATACACTGCAAAAAATGGAAATCTGTATGAGTTATGTTTGCTTAAATTGAGTGAATTTTATCTTGAATTGAGCAGATAAGTGAGACACTTTGCCAATGGAACAAGACAATTTACATTTAAAATAAGAAAAAAACAATTGCTTTGTCTTATTTCAAGTGAATATTATCTAATTGTCTTATTTTAGGAGTAGAAATACTAATTCCATTGGCAAATCGTCTTATTTACCTACTAAAATTAAGGGTAAATAAACTAATTTTAAGAAATTTTGTACTTATTTCTAGATGGTTTTTGCAGTGTAAAATAGACATTTTGTCAATGGAACAAGACAATTTACATTTACAATAAGAAAACACTATTGCTTTGTCTTATTTCAAGTGAATATTATCTAATTGTCTTATTTTAGGAGTAGAAATACTAATTCCATTGGCAAATCGTCTTATTTACCTACTAAAATTAAGGGTAAATAAACTAATTTTAAGAAATTTTGTACTTATTTCTAGATGGTTTTTGCAGTGTAAAATAGACATTTTGTCAATGGAACAAGACAATTTACATTTACAATAAGAAAACACTATTGCATTGTCTTATTTCAAGTGCATTTTATCTAATTATCTTTTTTTTAGGTAAAAATACTCATTCCATTGGCAAACCATCTCATTTACCTACTCAAATTAAGGGTAAATACACTTAATTTAAGATATTTTTACTTATTCCTGGATCGTTTTTCCACACTGCAAAAATGGTCTAGAAGGAAGTAAAAATGTCTTAAATCAAGCGTATTTAACCTTCATTTTAGTAGGTAAATGGGATGATTTGCCAATGGAATGAGTATTTTTACTCTTAAAATAAGATTATTAGATAATATGCACATGAAATAAGGCAATGCGGTTGCTTTTTCTTATTTTAGATGTAAATTCTCTTGTTCCGTTGGCAAAGTATCTCACTTACCTCCTCAATTCAAGAACAAATGCACTTAATTTAAGAAAAAATTACTTATTTAGATTTACATTTTTTGCAGTGTATATCTGCTGGATCTCCTTAGAAAAGATTTAAAGCAGCTTGAATAAGGAAATGAAAATAAACCTGACTGTGTTGATTGATAAACAGGATTAGTTTGGATGTATCTACTTCTTTTTCTTTATTTCTTCTTTAGATATATATATATATATATATATATATATATATATATATATATATATATATATATATATATATATATATATATATATATATATATATATATATATATATATAATTTAAATTGTATAAGTTGTGAACTGAACAGTACAACATTTTTTATTTGATTAATAATGTAATGTAGGCTCTAGACCTGCTCTTTCATTCATTTGTTAAAGGATTTTGATCCCATATTTATAAAATAAGAATGTTGTATTTGAATGTCAGATTATGATTTTTGAATCCATTTAAAAGTATTTTATCCCAAACAGCTCAAAGATTGAGAGAGTTGAAGGCATTTACAGACTCAATGTTAACGTTGGTGAACAGTTGGTGAACTGGAAAGTGCCTTGAGATTAGATTTGTTGTGAATTGGTGCGATAGAAATAAAGCATAATCTTATTTCTTTTGGAAACTTCAAAAATTAAGATTTTTACAAATGGAACAGAAGTTTAACTGCAGCAGGAAGATGATGATGCTATCTGGTTTGTGGGATGGAACAGACCCTCCTGCAGCAATTAAACTGCACAGCATGATGCTGTATTTTACAGGAACGTTGTATTTTCAGCTTTGCAAGCACTGCAAACCCACCATGAATGCTAAGCACCTCACTTCCTCAACTTCTTTTTATGTTGCTCGTGGAGTAATGGCTCCATCTAGATGTGGAGCCTGAACTAATTCTCTGGTGAAGCAAAAATAGACGATCCTTCCACTGATAGTGATTTTTCTTTCCCCAAATGTCTCACAGGGAAGCAGATTGTTTGATTTAAATTAACCTAAAGGAAGCTTTCAAAGCCAAAACCAATTATTAAAGCTGATTTTACAGACATGTTGAAGTTTAGTGCATAGAAACTTCTATGAGGAAAATTAAACTTAAATTGTTATCATTCAAGTTTGATTTAATGTAAAAAATAAATAAATAAATAATAATAATAAATAAAAAAAGGAGTTTCTGAAATGAAAGTAGATTTAGGTGACAAACTGCTGATTGGTTCATCCTTATTACTTCTCTTATACAGAAAGAATTTGACATTTTATGATGATGAGGATGTTGACACGATAAGCTTAAACAAACTTTTTCTACAGTTCTATCATCTCTTCCATATTGTTTGTATTTTTCTGAAAACTTGTTGTCCATTTAGTCAGTAAACTAAATTCCAGAATCTTGATTCCTCATAAATGCTTCTTTAGGATCAGAAATAATAATTACTGAATCTCTAACTGAGACCTGAAGCTAAAACTTAGTTTCCTTCTCAGAATCAAGCTAAAGCTTCTCTGATTTGGATTCATTTAAACTCTTAAACCTCTTCCAGAGGTTCCTTTATTCTATTTGGCCATTGAAGAAGCTTAACATACAACTTGTGGCCAGAAAAGTTTGTTTCTCTTATTTCATATATTGATTTATGCGATTTACTCCCTATAAGTTTTTCACTCAGTCAGTTTCACCTGCAAGGCCACACAACGCCTAAGTGACTAATTTTCATTATTGTAAGTAAGGGGGAACGAACGCTGCCCAGATCAGAACAGGGCTGATTACAATGCAATATATAATAGTATGATAAACTGTTCTCTCTTTCCAAAAATAAAATAAAATGCAGACTGAGTGAAATCTACAGGAAAATTATTAGTCATAAAGTGATTTTAACTTTCTGTTTATATGCTCTTTCAAAATAAAGTCCTAGAGCCTTTTGCAGGTTTCCGTGTTTGTTCACATAACCTGCTTTAACTTCATTTAGAAAAAGAGACAAAAAAAAACCTGCATCTCATGAGAGAAATCTGAGCAAAATCAAATAAATAAGAGACTTTGTCAAACAATATAAATGATCAGATATTTTAGTTGCAAACATTGAGGGTTATTTTTTACAGATTTTATGTTAATACCATCCATCCATTATCTGACACACTTGTCCCAAGAGGGGTTGCAAGGGGTGCTGGTGCCTATCTCCAGCACTCAATGGGTGAGACTGGACAGGTCTCCAGTCCATCGCAGGACAACACAGAGACAAACAACCATTCACACACGGAGAATTTAGACACGCCAATTAACCTAACAGTCATGTTTTTGGACTATGGGAGGAAGCTGGAGTACCCGGAGGGAACCCACGCATGCTCAGGGAGAACATGCAAACTCAATGGAGAAATACCCCAGGCTGGGAATTGAACCCAGAACCTTCTTGCTGCAAGGCTACCCACTGCACCACTGAACAACCCATGTTAATGCCAATCAAATCCAGTTGATCATGATAAATGAAGACTATATACACTAAGCATCCATTCTGATTTTCCTTTTGGCACATGTGGGTCATTTTTCTCTAAAAACCTTTTATTAAAGGTTCTGTTAAAGGAAAAGTCCGGTCAGCAAGGAATAACCAGTAATTATTATTTATACCTAAAACTAATACGTTCCAAGTGATTTAAAGAATTTGGTGTTAATCAATAAAAAAACAAATTAAATAATATTCTTCATTGCGACCATTGAGTCTGGGGGGCGGCCATTTTTGCCCAAATATAGTAGCCCCTCCCTCCTGCCATCTTCCAGCAGTGACGTCACGGTGCGGTAAGCCTAGCGCCATTCTCCCCGCTTTCCAAGCTAAATCAATGGGAACTACTAGACACATCTGCAATCAACAACAATTATTGAAGGTTTCCAGAGGACTTCACCATTGAAATTCACCAGAGCTATAGTGAAACTGACAATGCCCACGTGCATGGCAGCTGGATGCTGGAATACATCGGGGAAAAGTGAATTATTCCACCTTTCTGATTCCTGATCCTCCACGGACGGGTTGGTCGTTGGATCGCCAACTTGAAGAGGGAGGATTTGCCATCGAACTTCTGGCCAGAGAAAAAACCCGTAATATGTAGCCAACATTTGGAAGAAGAATGTTTTCAAGATGACTTGGATAATAGCGCGTTGTGACAAACACCAGATACAGCACTGGGACTTGATCAACAGCCGATACCGCACCGTGACGTCACTAACCAGTAGGTGGCAGTAGTGTTCTTTGACAAACATGGATGCCTCCAGTAAAGCACATTCACATGAAAATTACTCTGAATTAAAAACACTGATCATTTATTGAACAGGATGGAATAATTTCATATTCAAAGAACTTTCAGAAGTTTGAATATGAACAGACTTTTACTTTTAACAATGTGCTGCTTTATTTCTCTTCTGTTTTGCTTTAACAAGTTTTCTCTTTGCTCTAAGTACAGCTTCTGCTAGTTTTATAATAATTTCCCATCCTTCTGGAAAGATTTTATTCAAGAATCACAAAACTACTCATTAAACAGAGATCAAGTAACTTTTGTGTTGTAAAATCTTTATTTATAACACTTGAAAGGTCATTAAAGGGGAAAAGTTATTACAAAGTCATCAGATCAAGATTTACTGCGCTTTTCCTGAAAATGCTAAACTTTAGTTATGTAGGAGATAACGAGCGTGTCAAATCACCCACAGACCACTGAGCAGAAAAAGCACGCCGCCCAGCGCTTCCTGCTCAGGTACCTGCAGCCACGGAGCTTCTGGATCGCCGCCAACAGCGGCTGACTTAAAATGATTGTTCTTTTGCTGGGAGACAATGTGGGCCAAGTGCAAATTGTTTTACAGGTGTTATAGGGCATTTTCTGAAAAATCCAATAACACAGCACCAGAAGTTAATAGACATCTGCAGGGCTTTGAAGCAGCAGTTAAAATGAACTGAAAGTCTGGCACTGCACTAAAATGCATCAGGAGCTAAACCTATGAAATGAGCAGAGAAATTCATCATACAGACGACTGAAAGAAAGCATTGGGGGGGGGGGGGGGGGGGGGGGGGGGGGGTAGACAGTTAATATAGAGCAAAAAAAAAAAAGATATTTCAATTTGGCAGATAGAGATCATTCAGACTGATGGGAGAGCACAAAATAAATTACAATCATAGAAGAGAAGTTTGGCTAGTTTTATCTAATAAGCAAAAACAGCATCACAGGTGCATCTTAAGATCTCAGAACATCAAAGAAAAGATTAAATATCCCAGTAATTTAATTCAAAAAGTTAAAGTCATGTAATTTATAGCTCATTATACTGAATGTTACATTTCAAGCATTTCTTACTGTTACTTCGGATAATAATGGCTTACAAGAGATCAAGATCTAAATTTATTTCTATGTTACAATTACAATATTAACAAGAAAAAGTGTTTAATTTTTTTTTTCCCAAACAGATGTTAATATCATGAAACGACAAAGTCGGTGATGAGGAAGACTGATGACTTTACAGCTCTAATGGTTAGGAGCCACTGTATGGAGTCAGCTTTGTGCCATTATTGTTGCAGCTAAAAAAATGTTTTGCAAATGGAAATAAAAAAAATAAAAATAAATCCAGAGATAAAACTTTGAGGAAATTCTTAATTTAAAAAAAGTTTTTGAGGAGTAACTTTGCTGTTTTTTCAAATTTTATTTTTCCTTTTTTTTCTGACTTAATCTTTATTTTATTTTTATAATTTTTATCATTTCAAATTTCCTTTTTTTTCAGATTAAGTTTGACAAATTCCATTCTTTTAAAATAGCATTTTTCAGATCACGCCATCTTCACTTCAAGTTCCACGCAAACAAACTACCAAAAAAATGTCGCTAACATCCAAACAGACCAATAAAAATGTGTCTTTGCCTCTAAATGCAGCAGAAAAAGTAAAATAATTCTGTAAAATAATATTTAATAAAACGCATTTCATAAAACTCATAAAAATAAACATGAAAAACGTTTTTTTGATTAAATATTTTTTTTAAATGACAAAATAAAATAATAAAAAAAATATTTGAAAGTAAAATCTGAGAAAACAGCTGATTTACATGAAAGATTTAATAGTTGTTTTGTTTCATTTCTTGGTCGCATTTTGTTTTATTTTCATTTACGAAACACGTTTTTTGCAACAATAATGGAATAATTTTCCCTCCATACTCCATAACCATCCATGATGAGGGTCAGTCACAAAAGGCCGTTGCTAAAGTAGCTGAAGACTCACAGAAAGCTGCAGCAAAACATAGATATGAAAAGTTGGGTGGAAGGAAAAAGTGCGACAGGTAAAGGTGGAAGTGGCCTTGAGGGGATTGGTAAGAAGCTCATTCACGTGATTGGGGGTGATGGGTTTCAAATTTGTGCAGAGCGTAAACCTCTCAACAATGTCTGGAGAATCTGAGCTAAAAGAAAAGGACTGGGTGGGATTTTAGTGGTCTAAAGTCCTCGTTTTGGGTCGAGCTTTTTTCCATTTTTAATTCCAGAGTCAAAGAAAGAGGAGAGGGGCACAACATCTAAGTCAGTTTAGATCCAGAGTTAAGTTTAATAGATCTAAGTATTGAACTGAGTCATTTTCATGGTTCCAGCTGAGATGCACCTGCAGTAAACAGCAAGTTATCAGTAAATGGAAATGAAGAGATTAAAAAACTGAAGGTCTCCGTCAATCTTAGGATGTCAGTCCCTTTTTGATTTACATTATAGCTCTAATCAGGAAGTACTTCCATCACAAAGATGAGCCTGTTAACCAACTGGTTTCATTCAATTGATCGACCTATGGGGATAATTCAAGTAAAAAAAACGCCAGTTTTTATCCACAGCTATAGAAACATCCCCACACCAGCGCAGCTTCCCCTGTCAAAGATACAAATCCGCCAACGATAAAGAAAATCGTCCGACTTTGCTTTAGGCATCAAACACAGGCTGTAGTCGCCCCGTCCAGCAAACAAACAAACAAAAAAATGCTTCTTTTCATGAGACAACAGTAACAACTTCAAAGCATTAAACACATAGATATCTATGGCAAATTTATTAAAGTGTAAAAAACAAAACAAAAAATCACCCAGTTACGCCCGTAGTTGTTAGAGAATTAACAGCTTTAACATTCCATGGAATGTAGCACTACAGCAAATAGAAACCAAACACGAAACAGTCCACTGCTGAAGTCCTGCAGACATGTTAAGACTTCACCCAGAAGATGGGGCCCAGGCACTCAGAGGGAACCGCGGCCGGCGGCGGAGGACGGGCCAGACCCATGCAGAGATGGAGTTCGGGGCCAGAGGTAGGTGTCGTGAAATCCAAACTGATGACCGTCCCTGCTTAAGACCTGCTAACACAGTTTAACAGCCGGTGCTATCGGTGCTAACAGCACCTCATGCTGAATGAGCAGGAACCAAAACATATGTATTTACACCTGAAACAAACACGTCGAGCATCTTTTTACTAAAAACAAGCATGTTGCGTTTCTTATCAGCCGATCGCATCTTTTAAACGTCACAAAGTCAAAAAAGTTGCTTAAGATAAATGCTAAGGTGAAGCAGCATCCTCCACCTGCATCCTCCACCTGCTGCAGGGTCAGTTGTTATTGCCAAACCTTAATGCTAAATAGAAGTACTTTACTTTAAAACCACTTATCAGTATAAAACAGGCCACATTCAACGGCTGCAGGCCGACAGATCGGACTAATGTTACCGGTTTCACCATAAAATCCCCCAGATGAGCCTCTAATGTCAAATCTGTCTCCACATTTGGCTAAAACAGGCATCAGAGGCTGTTTTATGTTCTTTGTTTGTGATGTGGGGGAAAAAAATAATACTAATAATAATCACCCAGTTTCCACCTACAGCACAATATTTGGAAAAGTGACCCGGTTCAAACTCTCTGTGTAGAGCAAGCTTTGATAACCCAGAACTGTCTTTGGTTTGTCCCAAAGTTTCGTCCGATATAAAAGTTTCCAAAGATCCTTATATGCAAAATCAAATGGCAGAAATTAAAAACTAAGTCAGATCCTCAGCTGTCTGCTTTTAGCCTGAAGCCGACCTGGAGCTCGGTGTTTTGTGCGTGCGTTCGCTGGTTTGACTCTTTGTGTGCGTTATGTTGAACCCTAGGTAAGCTGTGGCAGCGCTCTGGGATCTAGCTCTGAGAAAAGTACTCGAGGACGAGGCGGAGGTGTCCCAGGCGGTCCTTCAGAGAGGTCAGCGACAGGAAGGTGGTTTGATAGGCGGGGTCCAGCTGGAGCACCGACAGCAGCCACCAGCACCAGGCCGGACCGTGGGGCGAAGCCTGCAGAGAGAGAATCAGGATAAAAAGACGATTTCAAACATCCTCAGTCTGAAATAAACCAAATACTAGAGCGGAGAAGTACAAAAGCTGATCCAAAAAGCTGCAGCAAGAGTCCTGATGAAAATGAAAAAGAGAGATCATATCTCGCCTATCTCCTATCCCTTTTTGATAAAGCTTCTAGTTAGAGTGGCTCAGGTTATCCTGAGCTATCTCTATAGTTCTGCTGCTATAGGCTTAGACTGCTGGAGGACATAGGGACCCCTTTTTCATCATTCTGCTTCATTCTCTCTCTATTCTCCCACTCTGCAGAATCTGTTAGTTCAATCTCTAGCATTCTGCTCTCTCTGCTTTTTCTCATAGTAGCTTCATCTGGTCTGTTCCTGTTTGGCTGTGACTCCATCCTGGAGAGAAATATCAGCTGTGCTGCTGCCGTAAACACCTTTGTTTCTAGATGCTGGAGATCTGCCTGTTTTCCAGTGTAGTCCTGTTTCTCTGACTGTGACTAACTGGATGTGCTCTCTTCATCCTCTGACATGGGAGCTGGCTCGGAGCTCGACTGCCTGGCTGTGTGTTTCCTGGACGGGGCCGCCTGTGGAGCTAATGGACAGTTTCCTTTTGTATCTATGCTTCTTTTTCTATGTCTCCTTCTGTCTCCTTGAACCCCAGTGGGCCTCAGCAGATGGCCGCTCACACTGAGCCTGGTTCTGCTGGAGGTTTCTTCCTGCTTAACAGGAGTTTTTCCTCTCCACTGTTGCTACAAGCATTGAATTGAATAGACGTATAGAAATAAACATCATTTAATTGAACTTTTACTTTGAACACCTTTAACAAATTCACAAGTCTGATCTTTAGACAATTTTGAGAATAAAGTAATTAAATTACAAGAATAAAGTCGTAAAATTACGAGACATTACTTTGTCGATGTCTCTTTCCTGCTCTTTTACTATTTCTTTTTTATATAAACATGCCACAAAATGTAAATATTTAAATTCAGTTGTTTTATTTTTTGTTTTGGTTCAATTGTCCAATGCATTAATTACAGCCGACCTGTAGAGACGCTTTTCTTTATTATTTTGATTGTATTATTTTCATTACTGACGGTACAAATATATTTAGATGCTCACAGAATCTCTCTCCATCCTCTGTCTTTGTACCAATGGCTGCAATACGGAAAATATAACTACAGATATTTTTGCGTGTCAGTTTGCACCTGACTTTCAGAAACACTAAAAAGACACAAAAACCACTGAAGTAGTTGACTTTCCAGCGTGTTTCCAGGGGGGAACCAAAAAGCATGAAATGAAAAACAGTGCAAGGGATTCAAATATATTATAATATAGCTGCATAAAGTGAGATTTCTATTCAATTAGGTTTAATTAAAATTCTATGTCTTATTAGGTCAATATACATTCAGCATTAATTAATTTTACATATTTGGCTTATTTTAAATAACCGTTTTCTATAAAATCTGAATTAGAACTTAAGAAAAACTGATAAATTTAGCTGTAAAAAAAAATTAGCAGCTGAAAACTGGGATCCTATCTCAATCCCACTGAAGCTATCACCTTATTGTTTTTAAATAATTAGTAAAACAAAATTTGTAAAGAAAAAAAATTAAATAGATCCAAAGGACCTATCAGTAACCATGTCTGTTCCAGCGCAGATCATCATTAGAATTTCTTTGAGTTTTATGTCTTCAGTACAGGGGCCAGGACATGATGTTCAGGGGCACTGGCCCCCGTGGCCCCCTGTCTAGAACCGCCCATGCCATCAGATATCTGATATGATATATTTCCTGCTATGCAGGTTTATTGAATAGATTGAATTAAAGTCTGTCCCCTTAACGCCCCGATGATCAATTGACTGATGTTTTGCAGTTTCTTGGAAACGAAGGAAAGAAAAATCGCATGTTTTAAATAATTTTACTAGGGATGCACGATATAATCGGCCCCCTATCGGTATCGGCTTTAAAACTGAATATCGGACATCGGCCACCCCACCGATATTTAACCCGATATTTGATTAGCTTCTGACTTTCTAAAGTCTAAAAAAAAATAAAAATACTACTTCTTCTTCTTCCTCAAAAACTTCTTTTTTACAGACTTAAAAACTTCTAAAGTCGAGGGAAAAAATATTGATCCATTAAAATATCCCAATATCTTCATATGCTGATATATTGCCATTTAAAAACACCATATCAATCTCTTTTACTAATGAAATATTGCTATATGTCATCGTTATGCTACGAAATCCCCCGAAAATTCACCAAATGTTGCCCTATTTTTATATGTTGATATATTGACGCGGTATCGATCTATTTTACTAACAAAATCTCACAAGAATTTGCAAAATATCACGAGAGTTTGTAACAGAACGATGAAATTTCACGAGATTCTGAAAGTAAAATAGATCGATACCGCGTTTTTAAAAATCTATTTGATATCAGCATATGAAAATATATTTGAGTATATTATTTTTCAAACTGTCAGAAATGGATAACAAAACTGCTATTTTCAATGACTACTTATTTTTGTCCAGCTTTAACATCGGTATCGATATCGATTATCGGCTACATGAGTTTTAAAATATCGGCATATCGGATATCGGCCAAAATCCCGATATCGTGCATCCCTAAATTTTGTTACTGTCGCAGTAAGAGATTTTAAACCTCAGATCTCGGTGGATTTTGAGCCACTAGAGGCGGGTGAATTAATGTTACTAAGCATGTTACGGTACAAACCTGAATGTCGGCCTCCTTATCCGGCATGCTGCCATGCTGCCTGTTTATGTGCTCGCGGCTGCGGCTGCCCACACGCTGATACCAGTCCTGAGCCTGCTGGTACACGCTGTCATGAAGATGCTGCAAGAGCTCCAGCTCACTCCCCTCAACCTGCAACACAGAGAAAACACAGAGGATTTTAAAAAATCCAGAAAAACTTCCCAATTTTTTAAATATTTGCGTTTTTTTTTATTGGTTTTGCAGAATTTGTGAGACGCTGACCTTGACGTCCTCCAGGTACTCGATGTCTGCTGTGTGGTAGCCGTCCCTCTGTCCTCGCTTCAGCACTCTGAATCTGCTGCCGCCCACGGTTTCAACGTAAGATCGTCCGTCAGGCAGCCTCTCCATGTCCAGGATCTCCAGCATGCAGCCGTAGTCGGCAAACCTGCAGAGCAGATCTAGTTTTACCAAAACACTTCTTTCCGTCACGTTCAGCTCTAACGATGGTTCAGTTTTATTTAATTTTAATGGGGATTTTTTTCCCCCTGGTTTATAAAACACTTTCTGAACAGACTTCTAGGTTTTTTTATTTTTATATTATCACTCTAAATTTCCGCAATAACTCTTTTTTAATCCCAAAATTTTTTTTAAATCCAAAAAAGATTAAGTTTTACCAGTTGCATTTTCCAAATTTTACTTTTTTTGGGGGGTGAGTTTTGTTCTGAAGTGAGGAGCATTTCTATTGGTCTGCAGCGTTCAGGTTTAAGTGTTTTTATCGGGCCTGTAGTTAATAAAAAGGATGTGATCTGTTAAATGAAATTCAATATGGAAAATTTTATCTGAAAAATAATAATTTGAAACTATAAAATTAGTGAAAAAATTAAATAAAAGTGAAAAAAATGTTTTTGATTAAACTAAATCTGATTTTGAGAGCAAAGTTGCTTGATAACTTGCATC